>NW_009706928.1:3626-16425 GCF_000703405.1 Apaloderma vittatum | reverse complement strand
ATAGCTTCCTCGGCTAGCATTTTGTTTTACTGCTTTGTTCTTGTAACATTTTATTTTTTCAGATGTTGCACCTTTTACAAAAATGCAATTTTTCTGATGGCACTGTGTCCCGGGTGCGTGGGCTCAGATAGGCAGTGAAATCCAGTTGCTTGGCATCACTGGTTGGTGATTCTGGGATCTCCAGGCTGGCGGAGCTGTGGGCAGGAGCCTCCCCTCCCACACATCGCCCCTGCCCTGCAGCCCCCGGGCAGTGCCGCGCACACTGAGGCTGGTGGTGCCGCAGGTGGAACTGTTGTTTGACCCGGCAGAGGAGCCTGTGTTGGTTTTTGGAGAGACAGTGATGGCTCCCAGCCCACGGAAGGCTGAAATCCTGGAGTTCAACGTGTGTTCTGCATCCCTCAGACCTCCTGTGTGCCCTCAACACCACGACATCAGGAGGCTGCGGAGGAGTGTGGTATTGCCAAGGCAGGAAGAAATAGTAAATAGGAAAGGCAACCTCTGAAGAGTTATGTGAAAGGAAAGGCAGACCAGCTTAACAGGTAGCTTAGTGATGAGCTATTTAGTTTTGCCTGTTGAGACTTCCTAGGTTTTTAAGCATCTCACTTATATTTGAAAGCTGCATCTGTTCTGTGTCCCACCTCTCCCCTCTGATTTCAAGTGGACACTGTAGCATGGCCTGTGCTGCTGGACACACAGGTATGGGGGATGCTGGACTGGGAAATAACTAGACCTTTCCCCTTTACTCCTCCTCCCCACCCTGTTGTATTTGGATATCAGACAGCGACCAGTACTTCAGGAAAGGTAACAAGTTCTATGAGCTCTTGATCTGACCCAGCATGGCAAACCATTGCAGGGCAATTATGTGGCTTGATCAATGTTTTCTTTCCAACTTCCTAACTCATTCCTTGACATGTTTTCTCTGCACCTGATAATTTGTTTGGAAGCAATAATGTCTGAGAGTTGAGGGAAGAGTTTGTACAAACCTGCAATGATTTCTGTGGAATGTTTTCATGCTACAAGTCAGGGATGGGATAGGAAAGGGTGGAATATAATCTGAGTAAAGAGTGTCCCAAATAGATTCCTCTCATCTACAGGTTACTTCAAAGTTGTGTAAACATCACCATGCATGCTTATGCATTGCCAGTTCAGAGACAGCACCGATTTTTTTTTGTTCTGGGAAACCAAATATGTGATTTAATAAGATGGCCTAGGACTTGTTTCCAGGTTAAAAAAAAATCCTCTGAGTTGGCAACTTCGTGGTGCTTTACCAAGGTTACACACAGCCAAGGTTTGCAGTGCTGAAGGTCCTGTAGCTGTTTGAGGTTTTCTTCTTCACAGAAGTCTGCGAGAGTGAGATTGTCAATTTGTGTCAAACGACAGGTGTGAGGAAATGCTGATAGATTGTTTCATTTCCTTGTATCATAATTAGTATGTAACTCTTAAAAGATGTTTTGTCTCTCTCTTCCTTCATATTCTGTTTGTTTAAGAAGTGACCTTACAATTTCAAAACTTATTTTTCTTACGCAGTCTTGCATATTTTCTTCGTATATTCTTAACTTGCTTCCCCTGCCTTTTGTCCCTTTCTCTCCATTTTTTTTTCATTTTTAAAATTGCTTCTTGTTGAAACTAACTTAATTCTCACCAAAGCTGGCATCATGTTCTGAGCACTGAAGTGTGCCCTAAAAGTATTTACTGAATCAGACTGATCTGGTGTTTTAACATGAAGCCCCAATGTATGTTACAGCTTCTCAGTAAAAGTTCATTATTTAATGAAGGACATTTTTTTCTCACTACTGCAGCAACAAAATGATGCTGATGGTGCAGGAGGTCTTAATTGCTTGAAATAAGATGACTAATGAACACAAATGCAGCAGTATATGGCCTGAGCGCTAGGATTTCTTTTTTGTTTTCTAACAAGAAGTTGGAAATATTCCTGACTGTGCAAATAATACCTGCCTGTACCTATCATGTAATCATTCATGGCTAAATGTTTATTTACCCAAAGCAAATATTACAGACAGCTCTGTAGTTCTGAGCTGTTACCGTGGGGAATAGCTGAGACTGCTTTGCATAAACACGGACTCCTCTGACAACGAGCTGCTCCCTTACAGCTGGAGACAGCCAGAGCTCCTGTGCCCTGCAGCCAGACGTAGGCATCCAGCGGGGTAGTGCCACCACAATCTCTCCATGTGTTTCTAGAGCGTAAAAAATTGTCTGAACAACAAGTTCTGTGGAAAATTGCTGATGGAAAATCTTCATGGTTCCCTTCTGCTGGAACAGCAGGGAGAAGATTGTCCTACTTGTGCAAGAAAGCAGCAACATGCCTAACTGGATTTAAATTTCTGTTGATTTGTGCCTGTGCTTTGCTCCTCAGATGATTTGCTCATGATTTTCCCCATTTGTCTTATTTTTTTGCTCACTTCTGCACCGTTGGGCATGGTGCGCAGGAGGAATATCTCCACTGAAAAGAGAGACAGCAGATTTCTCATCTGCAAAGTTTTGAGCAAAGTCGATTATTGCCAGGAAAGGTCAGAAGGCTCATGTGAAAGGCTGAACGACCCAGCTGCCTCAAAGTAGGTCCTAGCAAAATGTGCTTCTGTGACCCATCCCCAGAGGTGTCACTGCTTGCTGCTCTGAATGACTTTATTCTGCCTCATTTTGCAGCTGCCTGTGTTCTGGTGCTGCCAAACAGGGCATTTGACGAATTCACTTGTCACTTTGTGCTTCATAAATATAAAATTTCTTCCAGCAGTTATCCTCTACAGTTCTGCTATAATGAAGAGAGATGCCAAGTAGTATATTCTCTTGTTCTCCTTTCATCATGAAGACATAAACAAATGGAGTCAAGGATGGTAAGGAAGGTAGTCAAGGTAGTGCAGTGTCCTGTGTCACACGGGGAGCAGGCACAGTTATGCCACCACCCACACATCCTTTCCACAGCCTTCTCCAGTATTGCATTCCTTGAAATTCAGGATACCTCTTCCTTTGTGTGAGATTCTGCCTGTGGTTCAGTTTGGCCAATGATACTGATGAAACTCAGGACCTGCATTAATAGTTGGGTTCATTGAAATTCATTACTTTCCAGCTGAACCTCAAAGTAATTTCCAACCATGTTTGCTGACTTTTATATTAGCTCAGCAAGTCTCTTTCTGTCATGCAGAACTCATTAATTTCAGTGGAATTTTGCTTTGAAGTTTTGGGTTCATTCACACCCATAATGGAAAACAGATAGTACAAAGCCAACACCAATTAATACCCCTAAAAGCTTCTTTTTGCATAACTGTACATGGCGATGTCCTTTTGCAGACTCTGTTCCGGCAGCTGTGAGAAATGCCCTTTCTTGCTGTAGTAACATGGCTGTACTTGGAAGTGTTACATCAGATATCCTGTCTGTGTAAATTTAGTTATTTATATCAAAACTTCTGGTTTATATTCAGGGATCTGGTCTTTGTTTTCCAAAACTTGTGTGTCTAAGCATAAATTTGAAATTGCCAAGAAGATTGTGAACTGATGTTCTGCTCTCATGGGCCTCAGAGAGCTGTACAGAGCATGAGCTGCTGTGTCTGTCTGGTAAACTTCAAATATGAATATTTAGGGTGAGGAAATCACGACCTCAGATGTTCAGAGCTGCTTCAAGTGTTTTGAGGCCAAGTTCCTTTTGAAATAAATAGCATAAACTCTTAAGTCTAACCAAGTGAGTGGCACGTAATCGGTAATACACCACTAGCACTGCTCTGTGATGGTGTGCACAGCAACAGTAGCAGCTGGTAGGGGCTGGCATTGTCCTGCTTTTGCAGTCCTACCAACCTTCATGGCTTTCTGCGGAATTTTATGTTTTCCTGTGACTTTGTAAATGTATTTCATTTTGCACTGAGAACTGAGTAGTTGTTTTCTGTCTCACAGCGTCTGTTCACTGAATCAAGCTCAAAGCTACACACGCTTTTAATCCTAATAGTCTCAATAATTACCACAAATGTAGCTGCATGTCTTTAGCTTTCCACTGTAGCATGTGTTTGATTCATTCTTTCCATAGGAACTGTCCTTACGTTAAATTTTCAGTTTTCATCAGCTTATAAGATTTTTCGTTCAGATTTCCACAACGCGCTCAAGTTGAATCACGAATGCTGAGATGTCGTTTGATATGTTATATCAAATAATGTGGCATCATCATTTACTGAGTAGTGAGGCATTATCTCGGCTCTTGTTTTCACCGACTGTTGATGGCAATGCCTCCGGCTGCTCCCTGTGCTGCCCGTCCCGTGCTATCGGTGTGCCTGTGGGGTAGTCTCCTTTGCATCTGCTCTTAGTGGGCTCCATTCTTGTTTTCTGTAGCTTGGCACAGTGTTTTTGAAAGGCTGGAGCTTATTTTGGACTACACTTTTGCTGTTATCTTTTGCAGTCCTTTCTTTCACTTTTCTCTTGCCTTTTGACCTGTGAAATCTCTTCTGAGTCTTGTGACCTTCTGATTTTCAGATTCCTCTCTAGTGAGCCCCTAGTCTAGTTTCACCTTGCTTTTCACCATAGCATTTTTTTATCCAACATGACATGATTTTTCTGAAGGCAAAAGCAGCCTTGCCTATAGATCTGTATTTGTCAGCAGTCTCTTTTTTGAGCACAGTCACCGTCTTATAAGAAAAGCTGCCAAAGTATCACAGTTCTGTTTTGGCTTGTTAAGAGCAGTAAAAAAAATACTCCAACAGGCTCTCCTCTCCTTCCTTCTGCAGCCATCTTTAATATTCCTATCTCCTAACAGGTATCTTTTGGATTGTGATACTCCTCAAACTTGTAACATGAGGTTAGTAGCTCACCCTCTCATCTTGGTTTACTTGAATGATATTTAGAAGATCAATATCTTCAGGGCTTCAGGGCAACATTTAAGAGAAATCACTATTTTCTATGTGTGTCTCCATTGTACTCATGTCTGTCTCCTTCCTCGCGGATACCAGTGTTCTGTTTAAATGATCCAGGATTTAAAATTTTCACCAGTAATTGTTACCTACATAGGACCTTTAATTGTTCCACTTCTTGTTTCTTTTCTTTCAGGCTCAAATGGGTTTTTTGGTGGTTTTTTTTTTTTCTTCCCTCTGGCTTTCAACTTCTAGAATTTTGCATGGAGATCTCATCTTAATGCAATCAGAGACTATTCCGACATCAGATAGTAGCAGAGAAGGGAGATGATGCCTCAGTGCATGGAGCTTTCTGTGCTCCCAGGGTCTCATTTTTTTAACTGGATCCAGTAATCATAAGCATCTCAGACAGGCATAATTTAGTTATTCATGTGTCAAGAGATGTGTATGAGGTGAATGCTACAAAAAGAAATGAATGAAAGGACACAATTCAGTGCTGCTTTCTTAGCAGAAGGGTATAATCCCTTTTAAAAGAAGGGTGTTTTATCTGCCAGAAAGGTCATCCAGTATGTCTGAGGTCAAACTGTAAGACTGGAGAATAAAAATTGTAATGACGGACTACAGTCTTCTCAAAATTAGTTGGGTGATAGTTCCTTGAAGCTGGAAATGCTGAGTGACACTTGCTGTCTGACAGGGAAATACTATTTTCTTCAGAATTCAGCTTTGGAAAGAAAATCACATTACTGTTTTCTGTGAAGGTGAAATGCTTTTCCAGCTCTGTATGTGAGTATTCATTAGGGAAACCCCCTTCTGCAAACCTGCCTTCCTCTGTCCCAGAGAACCTATTATTTCTGTTCTTCTCTTCCAACCTGATACTTTGTGGGATGTCTGTCCTTCTGTACCCTGCTGGGTCCTTCATTAGCACTGCCAGTCTGGGACATCCTTGTTGCACCCTGGGTAGCTCTGGTGGGGCTCACTGGCAATTGCAGAGCTTAAAGAAAGTTTTTGACTCCACCTTTCCCACTAGGAGAAACGCATTCCAGATCTTTGTGGAGTAAGAGCATTCTTAACAGTGGAGCAGGGTTTCAGCAGCACAGCAGGAGCAGTCTTCTCCAGCTTGGATATTGCAGCAACATGCAAGAGCCCAGGTGTCGTTCTTCTTCCTAGTGGATGGTTAGCTGGGAGCACAGCTTATGATTGATGTCGTTCTGATTTGGAGATTAGAACCATACCCTGAAAAGAGTTAATTTGAAATATTGGCGATAGTAAGGCTTAAAACATTTCCTCATTGTTGTTCCTGCTTTATCTCTTGCTGCTTCTTGAATGTGTTGTACAATATCCCCAAGACTAGGTTATGAAAAGACAATTTTTCAGCATTAAGAGATGAGGTTACAGCCCTGAGCAATTGGGTTGTGATGGAGGCTGACCCTGCAGCAGCAGCCCTGTGTTCTCTGCATGAGATGGTTTGAGAACTGTGCTGAGCCTGTCTCAGTTGATGATGGAATCAGAAGTAACTCTTGGGAGTCATTAGGATTAACCTGTATATAAGTAGCCTAAATACAAACAGAGGGTCTGGATGGATATGAGATTTTTCACCTTGTTGAAAACCCACATACATACATGAAAAAAATAAACTATAACATCGCTCTTATGGATAACATGTGAGCAAGAGCTAAAATTGCCAGGCAATAAATATTTAATTAACTCTGGCTCTTACAACGCTGAGTTTTTAGTGCTGCATCAGTCAGAGGTGGTTCATAACAAGTTCAGCCTGTTCAGTTTGCTGCAGGGACTGCTGTCTGAGGCACTCTTGTTTGAAGGCACAGCCTTCAGCATGGAAGCCCCTTTCACAGATGTTTGTAAACCAGCAGGGGCAGACTTCTGCTCGTGTTCAGTGAAGGCCAGATCTAATTTGAGTTAAATCTAATGGAGAAGATTGCTTTTTGTTTTTGTTTTTTGGGGGTTGGGGTTTTTTTTGCAAGTACTCCTCCAGGACAATCATCTACCCCCTCCCCTGTGGCCTCTGCTGAGTGCAAAGCAGAGTATGTAACTATGTGGCAGAGAAGTGGAAATATTAGATGTTCTTGGTTTAAAGATGAAAAGCATATAAGGGAAGACTGAAAATAGAGGTACACAAGAAACTTGTAAGATGGATGACTTTGTTGAATCAAATTTCTCTCTCTTTAATAAATCCTGACTACTTTCAATAGCTATTTACATAAACAGTCCTTTTGACTTTTCTGCAAAAAAATTGTAGAGTACTGACTTTTTGACAGTTCAGTCTTTTGCCCTATTTTACCTTTACGTGCTCTCCAAGTCTAGCCATTAGTCACCTCAACCAAGGACATTTTAAAGGCATAATACAACTCTTGGTATTTGCCATTTCATCTCTGAAATGGATGCTTCATTTTCCTGTGGAACGTTCAGAAAACACACACACTAAAGTGATTTCTCACTCAGTTGTAGTTAGATCTAAAACTAGGGAATTTGTTTGTAATGGTGTCTTGCTGGAATTTCCATGGAAATGGCCTCTAATGGAAAAAAAGCTGCATGTTCTGAGATTACAGATAAACATCCAGTCCAAGCCTGTTTGGATCTGCATTTTTATTATGCTCACTAAGCTGATTTATCAAGACGGAACCGTGTTTCCTGGAACAGAGGAACAGCTGAGCTGTCAGCGTTATTTATTCATTGTTCACGGTGGTACAAAACTGTTGCCAAACTGCCAGTGGTGTCCAGTCTCCATAAGGAACTTGCCAAAAAATGTCCTATTTGGGAGTGCTTGAATAGCTCACCAAGCCATCTGGTGTGGAAGAACACATAAACACAGGAATTAATTAATGTAACTAGTCTCTACTGAGCATGGACAAGAGAAGATTTATTAATTTTTGTTTTGAACGTTTATAACTTGGATGAAAACTACCTAGTTGCAAATTTGTAATTCCCTTTAACAGAGCACAGAGCTGCAAGGATGTCTCAGCTGAGCCAGATATAAAGAATTGTTTAATGTTGGTGATGACGCGGTCTTCCCTGCCCCGTACTGCAGTGAAAACTGAACAGTTTTTCTTTGTGGTTGCCAAGAAAATATTCTGTACGAGTGCCTCCAAGTCTGGTCATTTAGACCTCAAGTTTCATAACGTTCTGAATTTTTAAAAGAAGGATTAAGACTCCTTCTTTAGCTGCCCATTATTGCATGTTAGTATGCAGGGAGGAGAAAAGCTTTGCTGATTGAAATCCATCATATACATAATGTTATCTGATTATATTTGATAGAGAGACTGGCTGATGTAAAAATGAGTACATGTTTCAATGTGCAGCGATTTCGACATATTTCCTTCCTAGTTTTTAGCTTTTTGTTTGCATTTACATCTTACAGTAGTTCAACAGCACAGCAGCTACCTACAGAGATACTATGGCACATAATGTGAAGCAGCAGTGTAGCCCGGTACTCTGTGATAACACCAGGAAAGACTTCCTTGGAAAAGTAGGACGTGATAGTGCGAAAATACAAACATCATGAATCGTTGTGCCCTTGCAAAACTCCTCCTTTCCTTTTAGATATGTGCCAGGAAGGAGACTAGGTGCTGTAAGTCTTGGCAAAATTCTGAGTGAAATGTGAAGGCAAAATTCCCTTTGGCTTTGCAATCTTAAGTAATTAAGAGCAAAAGGACTTAAACAATCTTTCTTTGTTTTTTAAATTGTTTGCTTAGCCTTGCTTTTCTTTCTGCTTTGACACTGGAAGTAAACTCTCACCTTTGATTAGAGAACAAACATGACGTTGCACACTCTGGGCTTTAACGCTGACAGGAACATGTTTACTGAAGATGTTTTCTTATTGCAATTCACGCAAAGCTGCCATCAAGGAAATACCCTGGGTTTTCGAGAAGGTCATTTCTAACGACAAGCTAAGATTTGTTCTCTTTCATGCCTAAAGTTGTATTAAGGTTTGCTTTCATAGCCACGTAGCTCCCAGGTGGCTCTCGCACCTCGGAGATGTGATGTTACGCGCGCTGCTGCTGCTGCTACCTGCTCTATTTTATTGGGCTTTTTTTGGACCCGGGCTACAGTGAATTTAATCATTCATCATGGAAGTGCAATGGAAAAAGTTGACAAGCTCAACCATGAACAGGCTGGAGCTGTTTTTTTTTTTTCCCTCCAGAACACAGTGTCCTGACTTCAATTATTGATCAATTCATGTCTACTAGTCTATTTGCTTCCCCTTTTCTGGAAAGTATAGATTGATTTATTTAACTTGAGAGTGGGACAGAAAGGAAGGGCAATATCCTGCTGGATTCTTTTCAGTGGTTTCATCCCAAACTAGGAGTCTTGAAGGGACTCGCACTTAGAGAGAGTGTATAGATACAACAACCCAGCCTGCTTGTACGTGCACCTTGTTACAGCTTAACTCATCCAAAATGAAGGTGGTGATGAGCCACATTATTTTTCAGTGACTAGACTACTAGTGGTAGTTCTATTGAGAAGATCTGTTGGTGACTAATGGCAGGTCTGTGCTTGTAATTTGTCCTCCTGACAGAAATGTGAAATCTGTCCATCTGGGACAGTCTCTCACTGGAACAATCAGTCTCTGAGGTATTTCTGTAGCTTGCAGTGATCTTCTGTCTTCCATGAAATGCAGCGTAAGCTTCCATCGTGGCATTTCATCATGTCTGTGTTTGAGACAATGTAGTGCAAACCATTCTTGGAATGGGATAAATACTGAGAGGACTGCGAGAAGTGGGCATTTTTTTCTGTGTGTTGGAGCTTATTTGCCTCTATTGGACAGTCTCTGCAGCTTTTATCCTGCTTGAGATCATGACATCTCTTCTTGTATTCAGACAATTACTCTCAAAATTCTTATGTTTCTCTTACTGATGCAGACTGCACCACTGCAGAGAAGAGAGATAGCAAGGGAAAAGGCTCTAGTCCACAGTGAAGACAATTCTGGAGATGCTTCTTAGTCATCTCTTTTCTCCTTTTGTAGCCCAGGATGAGCTATTGGTAGCCCTCAATTCCATTTGTATGCAAAAGTATTCCTTATATAGGGCATGTTAGCAAACTGAAATTCAAAAGCTTCCAAAACTGATTGTGGAATACTAGTTATAAACCATTTTTACCTTCAGGTTTTTTTTGCATGTACCTTTAAAACAGTCTATCCAAAGCTTCAAATTAAAATGTGAACGCATATGTAAGTAAGTAAAAATTGAAATCTATTTTTCATGGTTCAAGAACCCTTCCTTATAACTTTGTGGATTTGACTGTCATAACGTTCATGTCTTGGGTGACAGATAATCCTTTTGAATCTTTCTTTGTTGTAAATGATACCAAAATGTTTCACTGCATCTGTACCAGTCCTGGCTAAAGTGCTGTATGCTTTAAATATATGCTTTAAATTATTTTTGCACCTGGTAAAAATGTGAGGAAAGCTAATCTTTTCACAGACAGGAAAGGATTGTTGTTCTTTGATCTTCTACCTGCTAAAATCTGCAGAAGAGCAAGTTGAACTTTATTCATCAATTGAGGAGAAACTTATTAGTTTGGTTTAGCTTGGGACAAAGTCTAGAGGTGGCTTTTTTCCTTGAAATATTTTTTAGGAAATCTTGGAAAATGTACTGTTCAAGTATTTATCTTATTTTCCTTTCAAAAAAAATATATAAAATGGATATATTTTGGCTATAATGCATGAAAGTTACACCCTGGGTTCACACGAGTATCCCTGTGCCCCTTCCTACAAGCTATTGAATGGCTTCAGGAAACTGTCTAGCTCTAAGACGTTGAGCGTAACTTCTGCAAATCCCAGCAGTGGATCAAATATTTATGTGGGTGGGGTCATGGAGAGGTACCACTGATGTGTGTCTGAGGCAGGGTCAGAGATTTCTTTAGCTTTGTCTATACTCTCTTTACTTGGTGTTGAATCTGGTTTAACCTGGGCGGTCTTTGCTTGGGCTTGGACATGTTAAGTGAGCCAGAGCACTGAGCGGGTGCCCTGGAACTTCCTCATAGGCAACGCTCTGCATCACATGCTTAGTGATCATTCAAGAATTAAAAGTTTTGAGCTGTCAGAGTACAGGCTGCCTGGGAGTTGCTATCTAATGTGTCAAGTAAGGTTCCTGGAGAGGGGTTAAGCCTTCACCATCAGCAGAGGTTCCAGAGTTGCCCTGAGTGTGGTGCTTGTGCCGCAGAGAGGACACTGGAGGTTGGAAAATGAACGGACAGGGTGGTAGGGTTAGAGCAATAAGCGAGATGGTGGAGGCAAGATGGCAAGGACCCGCTGAGTGATGAAACAAAAGTCCCCTGTACGAGCGGTAAAGGAAGAGCATCATGAAAAAGTGTCTTTTTTATTGTTGAGGGCTCTGCACGCAGCAAGTAAAAATGGGGTTTGAGAACTAGAGAATTTCCTAGCAGCAGTTTGCGTTATGCATTTGCATGAGCCCAATATAAGGCAGGTGCCCACAGAGTAAGCATAGTTTCAGTAGCAGTGCTGCTTATTCTGCAGTAATTTATTTTAGCCTCCTGAGTGACATAGGCCAAACCTGGAGACACTGTGATTTTTCAAAGAATAGAGCGTCCTGTCAAGGGAAGCAGCTTATGCAAACCTGGAGGATAAGTCTTCTCAGAGTTTTTGAACTAAATCAGATAATACATTACACAGAATTGCCAGTATGAAATAGACAGGAACAGCCCAGTGAGGATGGTGAGGATGCACAGTAAACAAGACTACTTATACTTTTGCAAAATATTTTTAGCAAACAATTGCTGTTCCTCCCTTACATGTGGGGAAAGTGGATATGCCAAACTATATTCTTTACATTTTTCTCTTCCCTTATTAGCATTTGTGATGTACTTTCATAAAAATTTAACCTTTGGCGATTGTGGTGTACAGAAGGAAGACATGTAGTGGTTTACATGCCAGCATAGATAACTGTGGGTTATTCTCTTTTCTTTTCCTTTCTTTTTTTTTGTTTCTTTCCTAAACTTTTTGACCTGGGAAAAAAACTCTCCCAGGATTCCTGTTCTCTGTTGCAATATTCGTTGAGTGGGTATTAGACCTGCTAGACAAATTTTAAGTGTAATCTGCTATTAGCAGTATTTGGGGCTTAAATGGCAAATGGGTAATTTTAAATAATAACTCTTTGAAATCTAGGTGGAATTACAGAAATCACAGTGAAACAGCTTGACTCTTTGAGTTTAGGTCCTTAAAGCAGTTGTCCTGGACTGAGGATTCAAGGGGCTTTTAAAACTGGTTTACAGGCTTTGCTGCTGCAAAAAACCCCCACAGTAATTTGGACTTTTAATGTGAAGGCGTACTCTTTCATTGAAACACCTTATTTTACACAATTGAGCAAAAATAGAGGTGTTCTTACAAAAGTAATCCTACACATAGTACAACAGCTCCTCTTTCTGAGCGTCCTCTTATAATCAATCTAGTTTTGAAAGCTACTGTGTGTATTAAATATTTTCACTAATATTGCAGACCAAGAAACCAATAAGTTGTTATATTTTCATACCTTTACCAGATATATAAAACCTAACTCTTTTTTTTAATATAAGCACACTTTAAGATAGTCCAGTGTGCCTGATGGGTTACTCGTACATGTAGAAAGAGCTAATTTTGTGTTTGAATCCTCATTTTGGTATCTTATTATCAGATTTGGTATTGCACTTGAAACCAAAATCATATGATTAGACTCTCAAAATGGACTCTTGTACATCAGGAGGTCTGCTGGTTATCCAAGTGAGAACAGACCTTGTGAGGAGCGACTGAGGGAGCTGGGTCTGTTCAGTTTGGCGAAGAGGAGGCTGAGGGGGCATCTCATCACGCTCTACAATTACTTGAAAGGACATTGTAGAGAGGTTGGTGCTGATCTCTTCTCACAGGTAATTAGGGACAGAACCAGGGGGAATGGTTCAAGTTGCAACAGGGCAAGTTTAGGCTGGACATTAGGAAGAAATTC
>NW_009706928.1:0-3595 GCF_000703405.1 Apaloderma vittatum | reverse complement strand
GGGTCAGACCCTGGAACAGACTGCCTAGGGAGGGGGTTGAGTCGCCATCCCTGGATGTGTTCAAGTGTCGTTTAGATGGGGTGTTGGGTGATATGGTTTAGGGGTGAACTCGTAGTGTAGGGTCAATGGTTGGACTTTTGATGATCCCAAGGGTCTTTTCCAACCTGAATTGTTCTATGATTCTATGATTCTGTGAGTGAGCAGGTTATATTTAAGTTGTTGCTGATGTGAGCTGTTCTGAATGCTTGTTCACCTTGCATTGAATGCAGTCTGAAGAAGAAGAAGCTCAACTGATTCTACAATAGATAAAGACGAGGCAGGAGGAATAAGTTTGCTGGGAAATAATAAAAAGATGGGCAGTTGCCATCTGGTTCCATGAATAGTTTTGGGGTTTTCTCAGAAATTTTTTCTTTCAGTCAAGTTGCTCTGAGCACCAACGTAGAGTCAGAATCTAGGGCAGCATTGCTGCAGGGGAAGGGAATGGGGAAGGCGTTGATGAGAGATTTAGTCTTAATGATTTGAGTTAATCTTGGGCAAAACACTATTTCATAACGCCCATTTGCATGAACAGACTGGCTCCAACTGCACTTTTTCAGTAAGTTTTAAGCTACTTTTGCCATCAATTTGAAGCTTCTTAGGCAATGAGTTTGGCTCTCCCAGCTCCTTTCTGCTCCTCTTTGAATTCTGCCAACATGACATTTGCCTGGAAGTTTGTGTACTGGGAAGTTGAATGTTGAAAAGGTCTAGTGATAAATCTAAGAATATGCAAAAGGCTCGCAAGATTTGGGAGTTTATTGCTTTGAGTTTGGGTTCTGTGTGAAGCTGTAGGAGCTGGCAGTATCATGGGGTTTAGCATGGGAAATTGGGCAGCATTTGTCTTTTGCACTCAGTAAGGTTCTGCTGCTTTCCTGCCGGCTGAGGGAGCGTGACTGGACTATCATTCGTTAGTTACTCTTATTCTAGGGCACATATAATATCTCAATGCCTGTGCATATATTTAAAAGAGCACTACCTCTCTTAGGAGAAGAATTAAACTCTCTTGTTCTCAAGTTTAAAACTAATTGCTTCTGCAAAATGAGAGCTGGGGTGGCTGCTTTAGAAGAGACACTGTAAATGAAGGCTTTGGATTTGCATAGAGCTTATGGTAAAGTATGATATCAATGCATGTGAAGTCTTTTTCTCTCCCAATATGAAGAGAATACCCTGGATTTTGGGCTGGTGGGACTTTATACTTTTCACCTAAAGGAAAAATAGATAATTAAATGAGAGATGAGCTCTCCAAGGCATGTCTTCCAACAAAACTGACACAAGTATAGGTTAAAATTACCATTCCTTGGGTGAAAATCTCAGTGAACTCCTTTGGTTTCAGTGAATTTGCAAGAGCATCAGTAATATCAAGATATCAGCCTTAACTCCTTACCAAATTTTCAGGTGATCTCAATGTGGGAATTGACTAGTAGCATCCAGTTTAAGTCCAGTGATCCTGATTCAGGTAACGATCCTTTTTCATGTGATAAGCTCTGTAAGATCTCCATGTTTTTAAAGTTAGTTGCATGACTAAATATTTATTTTTGATGTCTCTTGAATTGCCTAGAGATAAATCATTTACTTTTAGTGTGTCAATTTCCTGGGGATAGGAAAATTTAATTTATATGCACAAACAGCATTTGTGTGCTCTAATCATATGGAATGACATCTGTTTACCCAGTTTTTACGTCCAAATTACTTTTGGGGAATGTGGACTGGAAACCCGAAATATGAAAACAGAGTGGTTGAAGATGGTCATCTCAAAGGAGAAGCAGCTACACACCAGTTTGTCTCATTTTATGTTTTGAGCAGTTCACTGGAGGCATTTCCTTCTGTTCTACAATGAAGGTCTCACTCCTCAAACCTCTGACAGGCTTTGCACGTTGTGCTAAGCCTGCTCAGCTCCTCTTTTCAGTGATTTGCTCTGGGCTCGAGCAGGGGGCTGGACCTCTGCTTGCTCCTGAAAGTCCCTGGGATACTAGATCCCATTATAAATGCTTTAAAACTGTCTCTTGAGGCTTGCAGAAAGTCTTTTGGAGGGGATGATGGAAGCTGGCCTTTCATCTTGGGATCTCATGAGATTACCAAAGTAAACAAGGTGTGGGACATGCTCCGAACCAAAAAGATTCACAAAGATGAAAGCTATTGAGCAGGAGTGTGCCCTTCAAGAGACAAGACAGTTTCTGAGGTACAGCACAGGGCAATTTCATTATTGTTCTCATCGTTGTGACAAGGAGAGGCAATTTAAAAAAAAAAGGGGGGGGAGTCTCTAAGTGTTTCCTTCCATGCAGATAAGAAATTACTTTCTAGATGGATTCTTGAGCCAGCACCGAGGCCCTGCAGCCACGTGTACCTGGCTGCGTGTCTATTCCTCTTGCTGTGGAGTAGATTGTTCCTCATTATCAATTAAAAAAAAAACTCCTGCAATTCCAATCTCTCTTATTATTCTTTTGTAATGACACCTCCAGCAGGGAAGGCTGGTTTTGTGTGCTGTGTAGCATCACATGGCAGAAGAAAAGTTCCTCAGTGCCATTTCTTCTTCCTCTGAGGATGCAGAAAGCTTTGATGTCTGAAAACATGTTCTCTACTTTTGCAGTAACTTACGATTATTTTTTTTTTTGCTTTATTTTTTCAGAAAGTATAGGGACCACTATGCTTTCAGTTCTTTATCTGTGTAATTTTTGTGAAGAAATTGCATATATAATTGATTTTTTGGGGGAATTTATGAATTCAAATGAGGCAACAATAAAGAGAACAGGGTGATTAAGGAATTGTGATTCATTTGTTGTACATCATTACCGCAAAAGCTTTGTTGTGGATTCCTTGCAGATGAAGTCAGTGAACTATGATTATATTTCAGAAAATGAAAGGGGACAAAAATAAAAAGGCAATAAAACAAATTAGTAGATGACTTGAGGGACGTGATTATTGCTGGTTGACTATGTTTTGTATCATAAATGTTCCAAAAGTCTGGCAGTTTAAATTATACATCCGTGAAGGCAAAAGTCTTAGCGGTTTCAAAATCTTTATTTCACTGCTGCTCTTATATTCTCTTTGAAGTTCCAAATTGTCAAGAAAAAAGTGAAATTGTCTTTTAATGATGTTTCTGAAAGATAATGTAAAACTGTTAAAAGACCATCTCTTAAAAAAACCCGAGTTATCTGAGCATGTAAATTTTTTATTTTACCTTAATGTTACTGTTATTTGATACGATGACTGATATGCTCATCATGATCCTGTCTTGTATTTTGAAGCTACCTTTTGGGCCAGGTGGACAGGCTGGGCCAGTGAGTGTGCGAATGAACAGGTGGTTTGGCTCACTATCATCTCTCCCATTTATTATCTGTGTTAAAACAGTTTCCAATGTAGCTATTTGTTCCAAGAAAGACATCTTTGACAAGGTGTCAGGTCTGTTTGAAGCCTTAAAAATATTCAAATGTCCCGTGAATATCATGTCCTGACCAAAGCATTCTCAGCCAAGGGTTTGTGTAAGGTCATAGTTACAGTCGGGTACAAAAAAAAAAGAAAGGCAAAATATATGGAAAATATATATATATATATATATATA
>NW_009706927.1:5521-5749 GCF_000703405.1 Apaloderma vittatum | reverse complement strand
TCAGCTCTGAAGATGCATTATTCATAGCAATTAAATATATATATATATATATGTATCTCCAGTCTAAACCACCACTAGAAAGAGCAAGAGATGGAAATTGCAGGCATGGGAGATGAAGGTTTTAATTAAAGTCTTTCCGCAAACCAAGGGTGAGAGCAACACAGCACGAGAGCTGAGGGGGGAGCAGTGACCCAGCAACCCCTTGGGAGAGTGGGAAACCCCTTACGC
>NW_009706927.1:4232-5094 GCF_000703405.1 Apaloderma vittatum | reverse complement strand
AAGGAGAAGTGGGTTCCTAAGGGGAAATTTAATGTCTAAATCCCAGCGATGCTGTCAGGCATAGCCCCCTTACCTCCCAAACGACCCCTTCAAGTGCACCCGGCAGGATTACGGGCGCGTTGCCGGCAGACGGTGCAAAACAAAGCAAGGGATGGCGGCAGGCTGGTAGCACAGGCCTCCCCTTCTGCGGCTTTTAACATTCACTACGTCTGGGAAATTAAGCACCGTGTCCTCCTCAGAGACCCGCCATGGACCCCAACCCTGAAAGCCGCTGGCCCATGAGGCGCCCATTCTCTCCAATCCCAGCCCAACACATGGCTCATGGGTTTCCCCGTGAAAAAACACAGTTTGTTTGCTCCGGGCAGGCGATCCGGGTAACGGTTCCCTTGGCAAAACCAGAGAAGCTTATCCAGGGAGCTTTGCCAGCTCTCGGGAGAGCAGCCAGCATTTAATTCTCACCCGCCTCTGCCGGGGCCAGGGGCTCGACTCCCACACAAACACTGTGCAAAGCTCTGGGTCCTGAATCGTAGGGAGTGGAAATGCAGCAAAGTCAATCCTGGGTGCTCTTTCTCCTCGCCGTTGGCTGAGGGGCTCCCCACAATGTGGGGCATGGCGGAGCGTGTAGTTTGCTGCCTGGGCTTTCGTTGTTGATCTGTCTTTTTGGACATGAGCACATCCCCGCAGGACATGCCCACACCGAGAGCTTTCCAGCAGCCGCCTGCTGCTGCAGCCTGGCCAAGCACCGCACTAAACAGCCGCATCTTCCACCAGGTGCCCTTCGCTGCTCCGGGGACGGACCGATCCACGCTGATGAGCGGGAGATCTCAGAAGGAAGGGGAAGCCCCATCCAGAACTCGCTGGC
>NW_009706927.1:780-4203 GCF_000703405.1 Apaloderma vittatum | reverse complement strand
TGATAAGCCCGAGCAGGTGGGTACCAGACTGGCTGGACCCCTGGCTGGAAGATGCCCGGCTGCCTTTGAGCTGGGACGGACACGCTGCTGTTCTTGCTGCGCTTTCAAGCATCAGCCTGGTGCCAGGTTTGGGCTGCTCTTGACCCTCGAGCAGCTCTGAGCTAGTAATGCTCAACAGAGAGCTGGGGGAAGAGCAAAACCTGAGGGGAGAGGGGAAACCAGGCAAACCCTGAGCCTCGCAGTCCCCACGAGCACGATCGTGAGCTCTCTGCAAACTCTGCCCAGGGCTGGTAGGTCACATCCTGCTGGGTCAGGTTCCTGTGGGCTCAGCCTGTGGGACCTGGACGCGATTCTGCCTCCAATTTCCATAAAGCCTGGCTTTGCCCCGCGCCTCCATTTCACAACTTATTAATGATCTCTGTATGGATTATAAACAGGACTTCTGGCCAAACCGCCTCGATGTTGATTAACTTCTCAGGATTAACTCAATCAGTCCATCCTGTTCATTTCCAGAATTGATTTGCTGAAAAGCTCTGGCAGTCAGGAGCTCCACAGGCACGTCCAGGAGCCCAGGCTCAGGCCACAGAGCCTCCCATCAGCCTCCTCGGCTCCAGCTACAAGCCTGGATCCCACGGGAAGAGAGAGGCTACTTGGCAGGCTTCAGCTCCCTGAGCTGAGATGTCTCTGCTCGGATACACCCGGCTCGACCTCAAGGTTCAGGATGTGTCAGTCCCTGCAGGGTATCAGATGGAGAAAACACCCCCCAAATCCCATCAGCGAGCTCATCCCGGTTGAGCTGTTTCGTGGCTAGGTGGGAAATGGAGGGACAGGAGGTAAGCAGCTCGATATCAGGCTTCATCTTGGGGGCTGGGAGGCAAAGTGTGCCCGTCTCCCACCTCCCACACGCCACCTCCAAGCCACCACGCCGTCTGCCACGGCTGATGCAGCCAGAAACGTCGAGGGATGTTTCCTCCGTAGAGATGAAAAGGCCCGAAAATGAAACCAGATGGATGTGAAGAACTTTGCAAAGATGCTGGTAACCATGGCGATGAGCTGCTTTCCCACCCTCACCCCCCCATCCCAGCTACCTTCCATCGCTGCAGATTTCGGCACCGGTTACGTAAGGGCCAGGCACAACAATGAGTCAGGCACGGTGTGAACCTGCCATCGGTCCCCGTGTCCCACGAGGCTGAGGACATGGCGAGGGCTTGGGATGGGGGACAGCATCACCCTGAGCTGATACCTGTGTCCTGGTACCCCCCAAAATCACATCTGTCCCGAGGAAACTGCTCTCTGCAGAGATGATAAGCTTGAGGGATGATGGGGTTTAATCCCGGGAGGATGTTTTATTTTCCAGGTCCAGAGCTTGGGGAGTTCTCCAGCTTTGCCCTCCCCACTGCTGCGATGAGCAACCTGGCTGCGGAAAAACAACTTACTGACCTACTTCGGTCTGCAGCACCTCAGCTTTTATACAACTTGATGGCACCATGTCACAGCTGGAGAAAACTGGGACGAGATGTGACACGGCAGGGTGGAGGGCAGAAAGCCCGATGGGGTAACGTGACAGGCAGCCACGTGGGGCTGCCAAGGAGCCCGTGGGGTGTTGTACCCGGGGAGCACTCACACCACAGCGGCCCCAGGGATGTCACAGCACGGTGTGGACATGCTTACAGCCACATCGGGGTGGCCCAGCCGAGCTGGCTCTTCCTTTGCCAGCCCTGGGGAGAAGAGGATCTTCCCTGCCCCAAACAGCCTCCTGGTCCTGCCTTGCGTGGGGGTCCTGCGCACAGCACCGGGGACGGCTGATGTCCCAAGCGTCCAGGGTGCTGGGAATGACAAAAATCTCCTCCTCCTGTCCCATCCCTGCTTAAGAGACCTCAACTTAGGGGCAGGAGCGTTTTTCCATCACAGCGGGAGCAGTGAGCCCATCCCTGGTGAGAGAAGTCCTGGTAAACCTTTGGCCCCAACAAGCGAGCCGAGAGCATCGTTTACCGCAGCGCGAGTGGGAGCCAGCACCAGAGCTGACGGCCACGAACCTCCCCGTGACCTGGTGAGTCCCATCACCGCTCAGCACCTCTGTCCCCCTCTCTGCATAGAGCTCTGGACCCTCGCAGGGAGTAGCAGGGACTTGATACCTGCTAATTCCTTGCAAATCCTCAGAGGAGAGACGCCAGAGAGGAGCGCGAGATGTGCTGCAGCCAGGATCTGACCTGCCATAATAATTTGTTCAGCTCTAATCCCTTCCCTCTGGGGCTCACAAGTATTAATGATGACACACGACACTCCTGAGGAATGGGCAAATATTATTATGCTCTTCCTGGCCTCCCCCAATCATTTGCTCTCTGCAAAGGGGAGAAACTGCAGCATCGAGAAACACAAAAAGAAAACGTCTGCTTAAGCACTTGTCTCAGATACACACGAGAAAAAGGTTATGCTGCTCAGTTTCGGTCCCTCAAAGCAAAGTTCCCTCTGGGGGAATGGGGAAAAAGCCACTTCAGCTGGATTTATTCTGTCACGCCTGGCTTTGCCATCCTGAGGCAATTACAGCAGCTTTATCAGGACAGCGAGGAGTAAGTAGTCAGGAAGGCTTTATCAGTCGTGCAAACAGAAAACTAAGGAGGCAGCCCTGAAATCCTCAGTGCAGGCAGGGACGCAGCCTCCCAGGAGGGGAAGGACGGGTCCCTGGTCTGCGGGCAGCAGGACTTCGCGGAGGGCCCCACAGCCAAATCCCATTGAGTCAAGAATCAGGCATGGCCAGGGAAATCAGAGCGTCTGCAAGTTTCACCCCGGAGCCGCGGCTGGCTGCCTGCCACACGTCTCTCTTTAGGAAGGAAGAAGACCTTGAGAAACAAAAGATTATGCAATGCACAGCGGAGTAACCTGCGCCTGACCTCCGCCACCGCAATCCCGCTTAAACCCCTCCGCTTCCCAAACCTCCTGGATTTTCTCCCCTCTTTGCTCCTGCTGCAGCGCCGCAGTATGAAAGCCGGCTGGATTCCTCCGGCAGCGAACGTCCTCCAGCAGCAGCAAGCTGGAAGGAACCATTGCAAGGAGGCAGGAGAAGAAGAAAACCCTGCCCCCTCCGCTGGGCAGCGACGCGTGCAGGTGCCCCCCTCGATCTCCAACCGAAAATCCAAGCAGATTTTGACACGCACATAGCAACAGCGGGTCTTCGGGCAGAGCCGGCAATCATTTACTGCAATTGCATCACGACAGCAGCCGTCCCTTAAGTTTTTATCACTGGGCAGGTTTTTATAACCCCACGCTCAAAGCATGCGGAATGTAACGGGGTTATTGAAGCGCAAGCAATGCTGTGCTGCTGCAAGGCTTCCACCTCTCCTTCGCCTCCCGCAATCCCCTTTTAACGCCTCTCCGATCCTGTCATCAGCTTTGTAAAAAAAAAATAATAATAAAGAGCACGCC
>NW_009706927.1:252-763 GCF_000703405.1 Apaloderma vittatum | reverse complement strand
AAAGCAGAGCCCCTTCCTCCCCTCCGCTTCAGCGCACCCCCTCCGCCACGGCTTGTGCTCCGAGCCCCCCGCACAAAGAGAGAGAGACAGAAGAGGGATGCTCACCTCATTTATTGACCAGGATTGTCGGAGGAGTCGAGATTGCAAACGAAAGGCTTAGATCTTGCAGGAGGCAAAAGCGGTGGAGAGGAAGAGATGCCCGGGCAGGACGCAGGGTGCCAGCGCTGGCAGGCTGCTCGGCTTTTCAGCTCCTTCGATTACATTTTTTTTTGTCTGGTGGGAAGGACGGAGCGATGCCTTCAGCTCAGCTCATCTGCTTTAGACCCAATTCTCGCCTTCCATCTTCTCCCCACGAGCAGCTTCATAACTGAGCTCTGGGGTTTGAGGCGGAGGGGGGGGTTTGCTATTTGTCCTTGTAGTCTATAGCCATAGAAAGCCCCTTAAATCCCTCCTAGAGAGGAGGGCTCTCGGCGTGACAGACAAGGGGACTTGCCAGTCAAAGCAAGACCCA
>NW_009706927.1:0-235 GCF_000703405.1 Apaloderma vittatum | reverse complement strand
CCCCGCCGCGTGGGGAGCCTGCCAGCAGCCGGGGCAACCAGAGGACTCACCCTGGATTTTTACCCCTTCCAATGGGATGGGTTACCGAGTTCCTTTTTTACCTTTTACTGTTTGGTTTGGGGGGTTTTTTACCGTTCTGGTATTTGCAGCTTCCCGGAGTGTGTCGGTGCCACGAGCGTGTCGGAGCTAAGCGCCACCAAAAGTGTGAACGTGCAGCCCCGAGGGGCTGGGATGG
>NW_009706926.1:232-12013 GCF_000703405.1 Apaloderma vittatum | reverse complement strand
GCCGACCGTGCGGTCTTTCCGTGCAGCTCTGCAGGAGAACCTGGAGAAGAAGCTGTTCGGGCAGCACCTGGTGAGCAAAGTGGTTGTAAAGGCCGTGAAGGGCTTCTTGAACAACAGCAACGCCAAAAAGCCTCTCGCCCTTTCCTTGCACGGCTGGACGGGAACAGGAAAAAACTTTGTCAGCAAGATAGTCGCCGAAAGCATTTACAAAAGAGGTCTGCACAGTAAATATGTCCATCAGTTCGTGGCGACTTTACACTTTCCTCACGCTCACAGCATCAACGTGTATAAGGTGAGAGTGTGAGCCAGCGGCCGCAGGCACAGCTCTGCTGCTGGGCTCACTTGGCAACACTGTGGTGCTGTTATTGTCACCTGGATGTTACTTCGTACAGTAAAACGTAACCTGTGCCAGCTTTGGAATCTTCTGTACAGAACTGGCTACATCCTAATGTCCATCAGGACTGGTTTTCCCATCGGTATAAAGTGGGGTTTGGGCAGGTGTTTTGCATCTCTGTTCAGGGAAGGATGATGTGCTTAATTTTTGTTCTGTGCTTCGCTTGGAGATGTGCCTGATTTAAGGATAAGCATGATTCAGCTGGTTTCTGTGGTTAGGTGATATGCTGGTGGGCACTGTGAAAAACTAAATAGTTCTTTCAAGGTCACTTCCAACCCCTCACATTCTGTGATTCATGACGCTGGGGAACTACCCAGTGACTTCCAAGTCTGTCAGGTGCCAGCTGAAGCTTCATTTCTAAGGTGTGGAGCTACTTTTCAGTCATACTGCACCCTGAGTAGGTCATTTAGTTTTTCTATATATCTGTTTTTCTGCCGTAAAAGAAAATCACTGAGTATTCTGTTGTCAGAAACGTACGTGTTCACATATTTGGAATTGTTCTGTCAGTTTGCTAAGTGTCAGTGTGGTTCTGTAGGCAGGTGGGTATTGTGGAGTGATAGCTCAGGTGCATGTTTTGTGGGATTTTTTCGTTCTAACATGTTAACAGCAGAATTTGAATGAGCGCCACTGTCTTTTGTAATACTGTTTGTGTTTTTGTTAAAAATGGGAACGAGATGGTCTACGAACTTGACTTCTAAATGGAGGAAATACCAGTTTCCTCTTTTACAGCTTGCTTTTCTCCCTCTTGCCACTGAGCTGTTTTAAAGTAGGATCCTTGTCTGCTTTTGTTTTGAGGTCAACACGCTTGGGAAATTTGCTGCCCAGGGAGGTTTGAGGAACAATCGCTTGTTATCGGCAGGACAGTCAGGGCCGCCTATCTGTGTGGCCTCTGTGGTTCAGGGACTGAGCGAATGTAGAAAAATGATGAATCACTAGAAATGGTCAGAACAGTCACTTCTCCTTCATCTGCCAGCAGACTGACCCTTCTTTCCCCAATTACCGTATTATTGATCTTGAATACAACACTTATGAGAGAAGATCTTTAGATAAAATAAAATGTTGGCCCTCCCGAACAGTGTTGTGTTTTAAGAAGGGCTTCTAGCTGTGTCCATTTCAACTTCTAAATAGTTAAACCACAGGCTGAGAACTGAATTCTGTTTCTACTTCTGCAGGCGACTGCAGGTGCAGTTTCTTATGGTGCCATTCAGGTATTTGATATTGTTTGTTGCTTTGACACCTGAGGCTGTTTAGACCAAAGTGCCACCAAAAATAATTGTCTTGTTGCCAGGGCTTTGCTGTGAGTGCGGTTCCGAGGTAGTACCCATCCTTTGTCCTACTGTTTGCTTTCATTTTTGCTGTGTTTATGGGAATATCTTTGTCACAGGGACATTTTGATCTGGTCCCATCGTGTCTAGGTGTCTTAATTCTTTTTCAGCTTGAGGTTTTAGCAGTGTTTTAAGTCAAGAAGCCAAAACTATTAAAATGACAGTTGAAAAGACTTCCGGGACGAAGATCAACAAGCAGAAGTGCTGTTTTCTTTCTTTTCAACACAAATTTTTTCAGCATCTTCTATTTTTATGCCACTCAGGACCAGTTGCAGTCGTGGATTCGAGGAAATGTGAGCATCTGCCCCAGATCACTCTTCATATTTGATGAAATGGATAAAATGCACGCAGGACTCATTGACTCCATCAAGCCATTCCTGGACTACTACGAGCTTCTGGATGGGGTGTCTTACCGACAAGCCATCTTCATATTCCTCAGGTAAGAAGTGACTTCTCAGGTTTGATTTTCTGTGCACCTGATGCCTTTTAAAACTGTCTCGAGCTGCAATCCTTGTTTTTTCTTTACTTAGCAATGCAGGAGCTGAAAAGATCACAGAGGTGGCACTAGATTTCTGGAGAAACGGGAGGTCAAGGGAAGATATACAGCTCACGGATATCCAAAATGCGCTGTCTGTGTCTGTTTTCAATAACAAAAATAGTGAGTAAAACTGAAACTGCTTTTTAGAGGTGGTAGAAATTCCGCAAAAGGGGTGGGCTGCATTTAGATGCATTTTTACAGCCACGGTTTCTACTTACGACGTGGCTTCCAGTTTTTGGCTAGCAAGGAGCCACGATGCAGTTGTGGGACCTACGTTGCCTCGTGAGATGAAATGAAGGTGAAGGGGCCGTGTGTGCACCTTGATGACCAGCGTGTTTGCTGTCCGTTGGATGGAAAGGCAAACAGAAATCCTGACAGTAAGGCTGGGTGTCACAGCAGCTGAAAAATGTTTAACTAATAAAATATTTTATTTTGGGGAAGCTGCTTCCTTGGCTCCCCAACGCACTCAGCCTGTCTTGCTCAGTCTATTAGAAGCCTTCAGGCAGCTCTTTAGAAGCGACCCGCTGACACGCCAGTCCAAGCTTCCTAGGTTTCCTCGCATAGGACTTCTGGTGAAGAGGGATTTTGACAAAATTATGCTCTAAAATTAGTAGTGGAAGCAGACTTGCCATTCTTTAAAAAAAATGGCATCTGGGGAGCCAGGCTTCAATGCGTTCAGTCAGAATTCATGCATTCGGCTTCAATGGACCGTGTTTATGTGTCTGCCCGAAAACTTATGCACAAAGTAGCATGAGAAAGGACTCGTATTTGGACTTACTTGTGCATGACAGGGCCCTAAAATCACAGGTGGATTCTTGCTGGTATGTCACAGAGGGCCGTGATACGCCTCTTGCTTGCATTCAACTCGTTGGTAGCGTTTAACTAGAGGAGTAGTAACAACACCCTTTGCTTTCCCTTTGTAGGTGGATTTTGGCATAGCACCTTGATTGATAGAAACCTCATCGACTACTTTGTTCCCTTTCTGCCTCTGGAATACAAACACGTGAAAAAGTGCATCAGGGTTGAGATCGAATCCCGTGGTTATACGGTGGATGAAGACATTTTAACCAGAATAGCCGACGAGATGACATACTTCCCCAGAGAGGAGAGAATTTATTCAGACAAAGGGTGTAAAACTGTGGATGCAAAGCTGGATTACTACTATGACTTCTAATGCTTTATTGCTACAACCTGCAAAGAAGCAAATTTAATTTAATCAGCAAGTGGAAAACCCGGGACATTTCATTTTTAAGCATTTTTTAAAGGAAGGAACGTTATTTTATAACTGGTGTGTAAGTAAGCGGCAGTGCCTCTGCATTTTGGTTCTGTCACAAGTCACTGCTCCCAGGTGCTTCAGCCTTGTGTTGTCAAGGTAAGGACAAACGGCGTCGGGAATGCGGGGTCTGTGTCTGACGGTGCCGAAGACTCTCCTTGGATCATGTGTCGATCGTCAGAACCGTTTGGCAGCCTGTTGTCACGTGTAGAGGAACTGAGACCGATCTAATTTTGATTGGATTTTGGTTGGATGTGGATGATCTCTAGACAATATTGAGAATTTTAATCAAAGTTCTTGTGTCTGTGAAAGCCTTCATTGGGCTCGTGTGGGAATATTCCTATAACTGCATTAAAAGTAGTGTATGTGTCTCTTCTCGAACAGCTTGGCACCAGTAAAGATAAGGGAGGGATCCTGTAATTACAAATAATCCAGAGTCTTCCATCCAACGCTGTGCAGTACCGTTGTCCTTCTAATGGTTGTATAAATGAGCCTCTTGCATGTCAAACCGAGAAAGTGAAACTCTGTTGTGAATGGTTATTCAAAGGGTAAACTTTAGCGTCACAAGGAAGTGGGTTAAAATCCTTGACTGCCGCATCAGTGTAGTTGGTTCCTAATTTTATTTTTAATGTATAAAATTGCCCACAGTGTGCTCTCTCAGGAGCGAGCTTCTCAGGAGGGAGAAAAGTGGTGGAGAACAGTGGCTTTCTGACTGGTGACTTAGCTTCATGGAAAACTGAATGGGAAACGTGTACAGGTTATAAATTTTACACCAAGGAAATGGAAAAGAGGTTTCTTCTCTTTTCCTACATGTAGAATTCAGAGGCCAACTTGCAGAGTTTTTCCTTTTTCCTGTTCTCACAACAGTGTGTGCCTTTGAGGCTGGAATGAAGACAGGTCCAAAGGCATTAAGAAAAAAAAAAAAAGGAAATCTGTCCACTGAAGTTAGTGAGAAGAGTGTCAGACTTGTTTCTAAACGTGAGCACTGCAGAGGCTTTTTGTTTTCACTCCAGTTTCTATGAAAAATAAATTTTTCTCATCAGAAATTTATTTCTTAGCTACCTTCTGGTGTTCTTTGCCTTGGGTAATTTGATGTTAATTTTGCCCAAAGTTACTGCTTGTTGAGGGGAGAGCACGCTATGTTTCTGGCTCAGGTGTTCAGCTGTGCTTGAATACAGGTGGCTCCTGTCTTGACTTCAGAGGGAATGGATGTGGCAAGATGTGACTCTGCTGCCTGGTGAAAGGGAAGCAAATGAAGTCTGAAGTGGAAGCTGCACGTAGAGACGACTAGTACTAAATACACTCACACAGTTGTAGTAGGGGCAGGCTTTCTAGAAGTGTTGGTGCTCAACAGTATCATAAGGATCAATTTGTCCTCTAGAGACTAATTAAAAACTCTGCTTCTCATCTCCTCCTTCCCCTGTAGTACAACTGACTGAACAACTTGCAGGCTCTGATTGAAGCCACCCATGTTTTCAGGGGTGGCATCTTGAAGTTTTCTCTGCAGGGGTTAAAAAAAGGCCAGTAAGGCTCCAACTGCCCGGTTCTGCTCTGAAGTTGTGTAATATGCAAATTATCCCTCCTAGGATTTGTCAGCAAATGAGTGCTTTGAACTCGGGTACTTAGCTCTTTTCTGACCTCCTGATTATAACAAATGACTGGCTAATGGAAAAAAGGAGATGCGTAAACATAAACTGCTATCTGGTACCTTCTCTTCACAAGAAACAGTTCAGCCAAGCAGTATCGTGGCTCTTGCAGTGTTAAATACTCTTAATTCTGCTTTGTGTGCCATTGCAGCAGCGATACCAGCATTTGACATAGGTTGGTAGCAAGTCATAGCCCTAGGTGGCCTAGGGTAGATGGAAGCTTCCTCTAGAGGGTGTAGAAATGATACTCAAAGGGTGGAGACTGCCTCTGTTTGATCTCCCTTCTGCTTTTGAAAACAGCAGACCTGGCTAGCAGCATCTTGGTTTAGGTTAAAGAAAGCGTGTGCCTGAAATTGCTCCCAGATCTGATTTCTTCAATCCTGTCGTTATTCCTCCCCTTTTAGACCATATGGTTTCAAAGCTGAGGTCCTCACTCTGTCTTTCTTGCTGTGGCTGAGGTAACTGGCCATTTACTCTTTTTTTTGTTTGTTTTACTAGCCCACCTGATGCTGGATCAGACAAATTAAAGGAAAATGTCCACGGGGGACAGGTCTGATCCCTAGAGAAACAGTCCATTGTCAGGTGAGAGTAGCTCACTTGAGTTTCATTCTTACTGAAGACAAGCATCTGCTGCTTTAATTCAGGCTCCTTCGGCAGGCAGTGCTCTGAGAGCTTGTGTTGTGCTCATAAAATCAGAGGCTGTGGTTAAAATCCAGCGATGTTGACAGGCAGAGGCAGCCTGGCCCTGGAGCTCCGTCTGCCCGACGCCACGGGCCAAGCCGCCCGGCCGCCGTGTGTGCAGGGCGGTGTGGGCAGCGTGCAAAGTCCTGGTGCACAACGCGGCAAACGCTTCCCCTGCGCGCTCCGGAACGAGGTTCCCTGTGCAACGCGGTTCACTACAGCGTGAGCAACCCGCTGCTCAGTGAGGTGCGAGTTGTGGCCAACACCTGTACCTCACCTGAATCTGGGCGTTACTTACACACTGGCTCTTTTTTTTTTCTTTCAGTGCTAGAGAGGCTGCAGATGCCTGGGCCCAAATGCAGATGCTCGGGCCCAAAGATAGGATGAAAGCTAGTGCTCCTTTTGTGCCTTTGCCAGCTAGGGGAGAGGTGAAGAGCAGCCCTGTGTGACAGCTCCCCAGACCCAGTGCAGAAAGGAGCATTAAAACAAGCTCCTCGAGGCACATTTGTCCTGCAGGGCCTGGTGGCAGCACCGTAGGAGATACCTGTTCCTAACTACGCAACAGGCAGGGACTTTAAGGCTTTTTCATAGCTGTTTGTTTCTACTGAGCTGTACTTAACTGCTGAATTCCTTGCTGGGCTGTTTGAACCCTGTTTGAATACCAGCAGGCTACTTAATCTGCTTATCTGTTGCTATGAGCAAATTTTTAAGAATAAAGGAAGCTTAACAGAAAGCTGCTGTGTGCAGCTGGCTGAAAACTGCCTAAACTGGTACTTTGCTGTAGCTGAAAATGATCAAACCAAGAGAGAAAAGTGATTTAGGATTTATTCCAACTGCAGGACTGTAGCAATACGTAGTGTTTTGAAATTGCACAAGTATTTTGTGTTTGGAGTAAAAGAAACTGGACGCAGCATATACACCTATGAACAAGTCAGTTTATAGGCAAAACATTCCACACAAAAAGTAACAGTCCAATGTCCCAAGGTTAATGGCTTGCTAGTGTTTGGAAATTGCATCAGCATGACAAACTCCCTGTGCGGCTGTAAAAGGCAACTGACATTTCTAGTTTAGAGCTTAACATAAAGGCTAAGCCCTCTGTTGTATTTTGAATTAAGATGAGTGTTGAGACCTGTAAGTTTTGCATCACGTCTTAAAGCCATTTTAAGTACAAGCGAGGGAGTAGATGCTGCAGCACAAAAATAGTCCAATCCCTCATACCAATTTAAGAAACATTACATTCAAGTGCCAGGCACTTCTGTCTTGCACTACACTACCTGACCCACGAGTGATAGATGAGAGAGAGTTAAAACTTGCAACAGTTTTCAAGCCCAGCCTTAGTGGGTGAAGGCCAAATCAATCTTTCCCAGCTTCCAAACATCACTCGCTCTTCCACGCATCCCTTCATGTTAAAAGCTAATATAAAACACATTTATCTAGTAAGGTGTGGGATTGTTGATTGCTCCCATTTCATTTGCAGTGTCTGAGGGTTTGGGGTGTCCGGGGCTCTGGGGTGTCCGGGGCTCTGGGGTGCGCGGCAGCCTTAGAGTGTCACCGCCCTGTCGTTCGGCCGGACCCACGGACCCGCTCCCGGCAGAGGGGGACCTGCGCTGTCCCTGCAGCTGGATTCGGAAGAGCTTTGTATTGCTCTTGTTTACACTTCAATATAAAAATACACTGTTAAAAATAACTTCTGTCACAAAAGTGTCTTCCAAGCAAGGTGCGAGTAGCGTTACCCACTCCAAGGCTACTGGTTGCAGCTGGGAGGGATGACTAAAGATGTTGCAGAGTTCAAGTGCAGAACCCCAAATGCAGATTAACTTGATGGGCTGTAACAGTCAAATTCTCATGAGAGATATTTCTAGTTCTTAACTAGGTCTTAACTCTTAACAGGAGATTGTGTTGGTATGTTGTAACAGCCAAGTCCCTCTGCTTTGGAAGAGCTGGAGTTACCGCACAAATTCACTTAGCCCCCTTAGTTAGAAGAACATAAAGTTTCTTTTACAATTTCTTTTTCCCCAAAATAGCACAGGCACAAGCAGTTACTTTCCCACCCGCACCTTCCCCGAGCTCAGGATGACTTTCCACACTGCTGTAGCAAGAGATGTGGTACGATGCCACAGCTCAGTCGTAAGCTATAATCACGCCCTTCTGTCCCTGAATAGCTGATGCTTGTCTGGAAAAGCTACAACAGCACCAATCTGCTGCGAAGGACAGGAAGGCTTCCCCTCTGCTGTCTTCTTACTGCAACGCATCGAGGTATCCACGCCTGAAGACGCTGTCATAGTCCTGAACACAGCACACATCCCTTCAGTTCACCAGCCCAGAAACGAGGTGGTGTACAAGGAAGGGAAGATGACTGCCTGAAAGAATTCCTCTGTTCTCCTTTTCTCTAGGTGTAGTTTTTGTGGAAAGAGGAATTGGATATTTAATAATCCCAGCGCTTGCGAGAATAAAGCAGGAGAGGTTGTATCCAGTGCTCGATAGGTTAAAAGAAAAATAAAGGAGGGCAACGTGTGGATTGCAGCCACTTCAGAGATTAACACTGGGATGTTAAGTTAAAAAAGCAAACAAACCAAAAAAGTTGAAAAGCCCACACAGCTCACTGGTATTTTCACCATACTCCCTGCAACTATAAAAAAGCTTGAGTGCAAATACACAGATTTCCAAAAGCTCTGGAGACCTGAGGGGTAATCAACCCTTGGCATTCGTATCTCTGATCACAGCGTCTTCGTGAATGTCCAGCTTGGCCTGTACAGTCTTGCAGCCTTTATCAGAGTAGATTTTCTGCTCTTTTGGGAAGTATGTCATCTCGTCAGCCACCGCTTGAACAATCTTCTCATCCACGGTGTAGCCACGGGCTGTCATTTCAGCCCTGACACACATCTTCACGTGCTTGTGCTCCAGGGGCAGGAAGGGGACAAAGTAGTCAATGAGGTTCCTGTCGATGAGGCTGCTGTGCCACAGTCCACCTGGAGGAGTTAGGGGGAAAAAAAAATACAAACACAGAAAGGAATTTTCTAAACTTGAGCCTACTTAAGAGAGAATCCACAGCCCAGACTGAAATCACGAAACAGTTTGTCTCAGCTGCTGCCTTAGGAAGAAAAGCGTGCTTGGGTCAGACCGATGGTACATCATTACTGCTGCCCTTCATCGTGCATGCAGAGCAACTTCTGTGCCAAAAATTCTCTTGTGAGGGCACGACATCGGAGTGAAGGGACAGAAGGGGACAGGGTCAGGGCACCGTAGGAAGGTCAGGTCACAGGAAGCAGGGCAGGGTCAAGGAAGGCCACAGGGCAGATTGCAGAGATGAAACCTGTGTTACAAAGCAAAATGAATTTCCCATTTTCTGGGGAAAGCGACTTACTGTTCTTGTTATTGAAGACTCCTACAGAGAGCATGGGCTCCAGGTCTTTCAGCTCAATCTCTTCCCTGTGCTTTCCACTTGTCCAAAAGTCAAGAGCTGCTTTATTTATTAAGTCACCACCTGCATTGCTATTCATAAAAGAAAAATGTACAGTGGTGAATATAGATACAACTCAACCAGACTTTCTTTTTGCTTGTTACATGTATTGTTAATCTTCTTGATGGAAAACAAATGACTAAACCAGAAAGCTGTAAGCCAAAATTTAGGGAAAGTCTCCCATTCTTTAAGTAGTCACCAGCATGTGGTGGGTTGAGCTTGCCCAGCAGCCAAGCACCTACACAGCCTCTTGCCTACTCCCTCCTGCCTCAGTGCGATGGATGAAGAAAATAGGAAGAACAAAAGTGAGACTTGTGGATCAAGATAAAGATAGTTTCACGGGTAATAAAAAGAGGAGGAAAAAAACCCCAACAAGTCTAAGGAAAACACTCCCCGCCCCTGCAGTCAGACCAATACCCAAGCAGTCTCTGAAGAACCATCACCTTGGGAGCTGAATCCCCCTTCCCGCTTTCTCTACCCCAGTTTTTATTGCTGAGCACAACATAACGTGCTATTGAATACATGCCTGGCTCAGGTCAGCTCTCCCAGCTGTGTCCCCTCCCATCCCTCTTGCCCACCCCAGCCTGCTCTCTGAGGCTGTGTGGGCAAAGGAAAAAGCCTTGAGGCTTTGCAAGCACCACCCAGAAACAGCCAAAACATTGCTGCCTTATCAACACTGTTTTAGCTGCAAATCCAAAGCACCAAACCGGCCGCTTTGAAGACACTTAACTCCATGCCTGCCAGACCGAGTACACGAGGCACCCATCCCAGAGATCTTCCCCAAAACTCTCACACGACCTGTGCTCCTGGCTAGGCTTGTGAGCTCGGCACGCTGCAGTGGACCTCTCTGAGGTCCCACAGAAACAGCATTAGCATCATAAACACAGATTGATCTCAGCATCTCAGAATGACTGAAATAGGTGCTACAGACCTGAGGAAGATGAAGATGGCTTTCCTGTAGGACACTCCATCAACCTGCTCATAATAGTCTAAGAATGGCTTGATGGCATCAATAAGACCTGGATGCATTTTGTCCATCTCATCAAAAATGAAGACAGAGTGGGGACAGGCACTGACGTTGCCCCGAATCCAGTTCTGCAGTTGTTCCTGGAAAAAAAGAGATTGAAAAACACTGAAAAACTAGTTCTCTGCAGGACATACTGTGAGATGCTTGTATGTGGCAGGCTCTAAGGACCCCCTTTCAAATGTCAGCATCCCACACTCACTGGTTATACTTTTTCCTGAAGAGAGGACCATAAGCTCTGTGACTGATTCCTGAATTAAAATGTGAATTCTTTTCCTGCTTATAGAGGAAAGACTCCCTATTTTTTTCTGCTTAGTGTACAGATAAGACATGGAAACCAGGTTGAGATGGGACGTCTTGGAAAAGAGAAAGCTTCTTTTTGTTTGTTTTTAAAAAGTCAGTGTTTTATCTTTGAAGCGGAAATGACGTTAGTCCATCAGATTTGGGTACCTTCAAATTTTAAAACATGAAGGTCAGAACTCTCAGTGTTGAGGAATAAAGTTACTTAAAAAAAAAAAATCTCTCCTGTGGGCTACGCTTCCTCCTTGCACAGTGTGTGCTGGGTGGCCAGCAGCCAAGTACCCCAGCAGGATGGGGAAGAGAGGACAAAGAGTGAAAGTGAGAAAATTAATGGGTCAAGATAGCTGATGGAGAGAGCAAAAAACAAGCACTCGGCCCCCCAACACATGCAAACGCAACGTCCAGCCAGTGTTAGGGCAACAACCACCTCGGAAACTAATATCCCCACTTCTTCCTTCTACTCTGGTTTTCATCACTTGAGCGTGACACCACATGGCAGAGAATATCCCTTTGGCCCACTGGGGTCAGCTGTCCTGGCTGTGTCCCCTCCCAGTCTCTTGCCCGCCCCGCTCCCTTCGCCTGCTCGCTATGAGTGGGAGAAAAGAAGCAAATCTTGAGGCTGTGCCCAGCCTAAACACCGATGTGTTATCAACGCTGGTTTAGTCACAAACGCAAAACAGCACCGCAGGGGCTGCTGTGGAGAAAATTCTCTCTATCTCGGCCAGCCAGCACATGCAGTTTTAATGACAAGATTCTTCCCTAACAGCAAGCCGTGCAGAAATCAGCAGATGGCATCCGTGAGGGGACAGCACCAGGAAATTACTCTCGCTTTGGATTTTGTGGCATTTTAGCACCTTTCTCTTTCATTTCCCACACGCCTCTCCCTCTCCATCTCTCCGAAGCACCAACTCTGGAAATCACTCAGCCTCCAGCTAGCGGGGACCTGGGGCACCTGTGCAGCACCGACAGCCAAACCCACCCTACCAGGGGCTTCGGAGCCTCGGGGCAACTGAGCTACTCGTGCCCCTCCTCACCTGGTAGAGCTTGAGTTTGTCGTGGTGGGGGAAGTGGAGGGTGGCCAGGAAGAGATGGACGAACTTGCTGCGCAGGCCGGCGCGGTGGACGTTCTCTGCCAGGATC
>NW_009706926.1:0-201 GCF_000703405.1 Apaloderma vittatum | reverse complement strand
TGCTCGGCGATGCCCGCCCAGCCGTGGAGCGAGAGCGTCAGCGGCTTCTTGGGGCTGGGGTTGTTGCTGAAGCCCATCACGGCCTTGAGCACCACGTCCTTGGCCAGGTGCTGCCCGAAGAGCTTGGTGTCCAGCTGCACCTTCAGCGCTGCGGGGACAGGGAGAGCTCAGCACCGCGGGGCCACCAACGCCTGCCGGGCA
>NW_009706925.1:2910-9675 GCF_000703405.1 Apaloderma vittatum | reverse complement strand
CGATGGTGGCTGCTGCTCTCAGGTTTAGAAAGTGAGATGTCGTCAGGAAAATACATTGAGAAAAGCCCCGTGCCACAGCGTGAAGTTCTGAGGCATCAGCATTTCTCTTTTAAAAGACCAGTGAGAACAAACATGGTGCAAGGGGGCAATCAGAAGTATGAAACGGGTTCTGTATGAAGGGAGCTCGAGCGGTGCCCACACAGAGAACAGGAGACACAGCTCTCAAGTGCTGAGTAACCAAGGTGGGAAGAAGCTCCCGGCCGAGATCTTGCCCATGTCCCCACCAGCCTCAGCAGCCACCCCTGCGCGTCTGCTCTCCTGTGTGGGGCGACTCCTTAACCAGGGAGACAACCATACGCTGTGCTTGCCTGTCTTAAATTATGTGAAATCGATTAATCACGTGGGATTGAGATACACTTGAGGAAGGATTGATCGTGGAATGGAGGAGTAGATGTCACAGAATCACAGAATCGCCCAGAGTGGAAAAGAGCTTTAAGGTCATCGGGTCCAACCCTTAACCCAGCACTGACAAGTCCTCGACTGAACCAGACCCCTCAGCGCTGGGTCTGCCCGACTCTGAAATCCCTTCAGGGACGGGGACTCCCCCCTGCCCTGGGCAACCCCTGCCCGTGCCCGAGAGCCCTTTCAGTGAGGGGTTCAGGGAAGGGTTTCAGTGGGGGGTAACCCTTCCAGTCAAGGGGACATGGCAGAGGCTTGTAGAAGAAACGGTACGAAAGCAGAAATAAAGAGCATCAATCACCATCTCCACCCACCCCACACGGAGCACGGTGCGGTCGCAACAGACGGAGTTTAAAACCCGTGTGTGGGTTCGGTCCTGGGACACCTCACCGGGGACCTTACGTTATGGCAAAGCGGTAAAGTCCAAAGTTGTCACCTCTGTCTCGCCCACAGGACAGGGAGGTCCTCCTTGTCCTCATCCTGCACAGCTCTCAGCTCCCTGGTCTCTGGAGCGCTCTTTTTCTTCCCTGCCTGGTTATTCTGCCAACTTACACTTGGCCCCCAGTTCCCACCTTCCTCACCCGCTCATCGCACTCCTCTCTCCACACGAGATGCTTCGTCCCAGTTCTTTTTGCCTTCAACACGGGTCTTCATCTCCACAGCAGTTCTCGGAGCGGATATTTATCTCATCATAAAACATTTAGAGGCAAATTTTTCCTTCCTCACAGTTTGGATGCGACATCTCTTCACAGGCACACCCCAGGAACAGCCCCGGACACCCCATGGGCTCCTGAATCCTCTGCTCTCCTCCTCCTGCAAGGGGAACCATGTCGGCCAACACACAGAAAGGAAAAGCGACCAACACAGGGCGAGACGCCAGCACCTTGAAAAGCAGAGGGGGGAGAGTTGTCCAAACAACCACAAGGCCCTTCAGCTTCCCCGTTATAACGGGCAGTGGCTGAGCAGTTCTGAAGGAAGGCATTTTAAAACATCTGGGTTTATTAATCTTCCATCTGCTTCATTTGCAGAGGATTCTGTATTGGAGAAATCACGCCACAATAACCTATGACTTGACACAACTTAGTTTTTATTTCCTGGCAGAAGCACCAACTCTCTGTGATGCACCAGTTGGTGTCACGTCCCATCGGAAATCACAAAGGCGGCTCAGAAAAAATGGAGGTGACTACAGGACCTGTAGGGCAGCCAGTGAATCAGCCATCAGGAAACAGAAAGGCAAGACTTAAATTTTAAAACCAGCTCTAAGCATTTGTACCAAAAGGTAGGAACATCCCCGCGGTCTCCCATGACTTGGGGGGCAGCGCACCAGGGCAAGGCCCGGGGGGTTCTGGAGATGGTTCTGTCACTGGGTCTGCCGGAGGCTCAGCACAAGTGCAAGGTGACCTCAGAGGCAAGGAACAGGAATTTCAGTTTCGCATCATGGCTTAGACACGATGCAGGAGGAACAGAAACAACTCACCCAGGCTAGAAAGCAAAGCAGGCCTGTGAGGGAGCTGAAACGACAAGGAGTGTTTGGATGTGCCAAGGGAAGTGGTGGGCAGGTGACTGCAGGGACTGAAACGCGCAGGCGCTGGCTGCTTGCAGCTCCGGACAACATGAGCTCACAGTCTGTGTCCCTGCTCAGACGAGCTACGGGAACCGACAGAATAACTGAAACTCTTAGGAAAGGACATTCTGTAAATTGGATTCATCTGGCCTGCTAAATAGCAGCAAGAAACCATATTCTGTGACAGGCCATGAATAAGGGCAAAGACCCACCGCAGGTAAGCGAAGGGTTAATACAGGAGCAGGTATGAAACTGCTGCTAATGTCGGGTTTCCTACCTCGGAAAGTTGGGAAAAACCGATCTGTACACGTTGGGATTTAAGACGGTTAACTGTGCCGATCTTGCCAGTGCTGACTTCCTTTTGATACTATTCCCAAGGGCTTGGGGACAAAAACAGTTTTACAGAAGATTCACATCTTCGAGGTAGAACCAAAGCTCCGCAACACCTTCGAGCAGTGGAAGCCCCGTCCCAGCAGTCACCCCGCCAGGACGGCGCTGGGCAGCCCGTGGCTGTGGGAGCTCTGCGGGCAGCCAGCCCCGCTGCCCTGCAAACCATGGCGAGACCGAGATCTCAACCAAGCAGGGCTTTACGTGCTTTCCTCACAAGCTCACCTTCCCTCACTGGTGCAGAAGGAAGCCCTATTTTCTGTTGAGGCTTCTCTTGCTCTATCCAGCCGTCACGGGCGCAGCGCCCAGCCAGCTCTGCCTCCCCTGTGCGGAGCTGCTGTTGGGTCCATGGCCTCGATGCCAAATCAGGGCTAACGCACACCCTGACCCGCAAACCAAACTGAGGAGAAAGTTTATCAGTTACTGGACAAGTCCCACCACAGCCTTGTTCCCAACTCTTGTGGCGCTGCCTTAATCTGCAGCACTAAGTCTCTCAAACAACCGATTTTCTGTGACCAGGCTTGGTCATCCTTGAACGCGAAGCTGCTGCTGAGCAGACGCTGTGTGCGAGGACACCACTCCTCTGCCCTGCGGTGCTCCAGACTTTGAGCTGCTCAGTTTTCTGTTTTCACTGCAAAACTGTGCCCTGTTCGCCACGCAGCTCCATCGGGAAGCTTGGACCTAGAGCACACCCTGAAAAACAACCTGGCGGCTCTTCCTGCTGCAGACCGCTGCCCTGGCTCAGGTGGTTTTGCCGGACTCGCCCCCCTCAGCCCCAGAACCCCCCGAAAACATTGCCAGACCCATCACCCATGGAGGCGCCCAGAACGGCTTCAGGGGGAAGTTCACTGAAACAAGCCCAGAGGAAAAACTCTTCTGTAGAAGCCCCCAGAACTTGAGCTTCCCAGTGAGCTGGAGCAGGGTCTGGCAGTGGGAGCGGAGCTGGGCACAAGGGGCTCCGGAGCAGCCCCTCTCGACTACTTCACAGGAACTTCCCCGGATCCTGGGATGAGAAACGCATCCAGCGCTGCGGAAGGCACCGGGAGGATTTAGTTAAAGGTGCACGGACTGACAGAGCCTCCAGTTTGGGAAAGGCTGTACCTGTAAGTTGTTGGCATCTGAAGTCCGTCTGTTCCACGCCTGCGAATGTGCGGAAGCCGCTGTCTCGGGCAGGACGGGCCCTTTGCCTGGAACAGCAGAGCTGTCACGTCCTGCAAGTCCGCTTGGTTTATTCTGTATGAAGCAAGGACTGGGCATTGAAAGAACCGATGAAAGTCCCATTAAGGGAAAGCTCACCAATTGCCGGGCAGTTCTGTGACGGGTGGCAAAAGGCAGCCGAGGCCAGAGAAGCCGAGTCGGAGAAAACCCGCGGCTTCCAGGCTGGAGCTCTTCAGCACCCATGCCCGGGAATTACGGCTTAGAGCCATGGGGAAATAAGGGGACCCCTGGTGCAAATGGCGTGCACAAGAGACCTTTGCCACCAGCAAAGAGGAAGTGTCCTCACGGAGGGTTCTACTGTCAGTGGGAACAGAAGGGGCAAAGCTGAAGCTCTGCTTTGGGGTCTGTGCGTGAAATCCAGGCCAGACTGTCAGGAAGGACAGACGGATGCTTTGGGAGGAACTCTCCACAAATTTGCCAGTGAAAAGTCTGGTAACTAGCTCCTAACAAAAAAAAATAAAAATCCTTGGCTGTAAAATTCAGGTGATTTCAGCTGCCCCGGTGTTCAGCTACAGGGCTATTGTCTCAAAGCAGGGATGCGAACTACCCACCCCTCTGCAGTGCCACCAACTCCTCCGTTCCGGCCAGGCGCGCTGTCGCAGGGGCGCTCATGCCTGTGGCAGTGACACAGCCCTGTCATTCTGCCCATCTCTTCCAGAGCCCAACAGCCGTGAAAACGAAGATCTACACAGGAGGCAGCACCTATGGGAAAACGCTGATAAATCAGGATTTTGCCTTATTCATACTGAAAGCTGAGCCATTTGCCTCGAGTGAAGCTGATGTGGGCAGATAGTCTGTCCCAGTACCAGGGACCTTCCTGTGTATCTGCTTCGCCTCAGAAGGCTGCCTCCCAAATTATTTGGCCTCTTCCTGCTCACCCGCTGTTCAGGAAAACATCAATAATCCTCGGGGTTTGCAGGATTTAAACTTGTACACACGCCAACAGCAGGACCTAAACACAGAACGGCATCCTGCGGGTTAAAATCCCAAAATGTGAGGCCATGGGCTAAAGAAAACACCCGTGAGAGGCAGCTGGTAACTCGGAGCACACGTGCAGGATTTCAGCGGGTGATCAGCCGCCCCTTCTGCCCGAGCATTTACATCTACGGGACCCAGGAAAAAGCGTTTCAAAGCTGGGGCAGGTCGGGTGGGGAGAAACAGGAGCCACAGATCCAGGAACAGACTGGAACCAGCTAAAGCTGAATTCAGATAAAAGTCTCTTGAGATCACGAAGGACCTGACGGAGCTGACTCCAGCCACTGCCTCCGCTGGGGCGAGAGCCCGAGCCTCGTTTTTCAGGGCAGCAATCTGCTGGCAGGAGGGGAGGTCTCTCAGCAGAGAGCGGTGGTGCAGGAGCTCGGATGTTCTTTTCCCTGGCAAACTGCAACGATCCAATTCAAAAACCTGAGAACCAGTCCTGCACAGCTGGTACTGGGTTTCTGCAGTGCATGTTTGGTGGTTTTTTTTTTCCTCACCTCCACTTCAGCTATATCCTCTTTAATTAAAACGGTGCCTTTGGGCCTCCAGTGAAGACCCCAGCCTGAGGAGAGCTCAAGCTTCCGACGCCTCTGATGATGAGGAGTCCGTGACACAGAGACAGGACACGAAGGCCCATCCAGAGCAGCCTCAGCTTTCATAGAGCCACAGGCTGGGCTGGGCTAGGAGGGACTTTAAAGGCCACCTAGTCCAACCTGGTGCCATGGGCAGGGACACCTCTCACCATAGTGTTTAACCGACCCGGAACGTTCCCAGGGAAGGGGCTTCTCCCACCGCCGGGGCAGCCTCCGAGGCTGTTCCCATGAGGGGTTAGAAAAGCCGGGCTTGTTACTGCTCAGGCCCAGTCCATAAGCTCCAGCACTTGGGCAAGAAGGTTTCGTCCTTGCCCCAAACATTTCTGGGATGTTTTCATTAAAGCCTAGAGCCTCCTCCGGCAGCTGTCACCAGACAGAGCTCTTCGATAGTTTGTGCAGCTGCACCCAGACAGCCCGAGGCCAGAAATAGGGCCCCGAAGCGTCCCAGCTGCTCGGCTCTGCCTGTCCAGCCCCTGCCGGCACCGGGCACGTCACACACACGCTGCTTCGAGGGGCAGATGGGACTCTGTGACACCACAACTGCCAGGGCGACGGTCGCCATCAGCACATCTGGACAGAGGGAAATATAGGAAGACAAATCTGGAGGGTTTGGGCTCCTCATGTCTTCCAGGCAGGCCCGAGCCAGAATCTTAATGAGATCAGCCCAGTTCTCTGTCCTAACCCAGGGCTGCAGACCGAGGAAAGTCCTCTGGTGGGGAGTCACGGGGCAAAGTTTCCACATGTTGAGGCTGCTTCTTTTGAAGTCCATTCTGAACTGCCCATGTGTTTCAAATAATTCCTCTGCAGACTGATGCCATCAATGATCAGTGGAGGAAAGTCCCACAAGGTAACACTGGCTGAAAACTGTTGCTCTGCAGCACGGTGCGTTCTGCCAGGAGGAAAAGTCTGAAACAGCCTGAAGGGGAAGCAACTTGAAGACACCTCGGTTACCCCATCGCCTTGTCAGAAAACTGTTCAGATCACAGCCACCAGGAGGAACATCGAGAAAGGTCGAAGGCTGATTAACGGGCAGAGGCTTTGCCCGCGCTCCTCCCAGATCCGCGCTGCACCTCCAGACACCCACAGCTTCTTCCAGTTTCCTGAGAGAGCACGACACAAAGTACAACAATCAGAACACGTGAGTACATGGGAGCTGGTGACTGCACAGACGTGTCTGAAGCATCAGACAAGGGAATGGCGAGAGGGCGTCGATAAGCCCAGGGAAGGGTCCAGCACAGGGGACGGGCAGGCCGGCTCACCAGCTTGTGCCCACGGCCGGCCAGTTTCAACCCAGGGAGGCTGTCACGGTTGGCTTTGCGCTCCTCCGGTCCCACGGGTCCTTCTCTTAGTCGCTGACAGCTCCAGGCTGACGCGGTCACCTTGGTGGCCAGCCCCCTGAGCCTCCCCAGGAAAGGGACACCACAACACCCACCCCCAACGCCACAACCTTCGCGTCCTTTCCTGAGCTCTGGTTGCCCCGTCAGAATCCCCCACTGCTGAATAAACCATTTTTAACACAAAAGCAGACTCTGCCCACTGACGTCAAGCCCCCGACCCGCTGGGCAA
>NW_009706925.1:2562-2869 GCF_000703405.1 Apaloderma vittatum | reverse complement strand
CCCCTAAATCGTTACATCTGAGAACATTTGGCCTAAATCAGATTCCTGCTAAGATCTGTCAAGATATTTGGGGGCTGGACTAGATGATCTTCGCAGACCCCTTCCAACCCTAACCAGGATTCCATGATCCCAGGGCAAAGATGCCCCTCCTCACTCCATGGGTTGTTGTGTGGCTTTTTGTCTGCTTGTTGGGGTTTTTTGTTTTTCTCTTTAGGATTTTGTTTGTCAGCTACTGCTGATCAATTTAGCTTTAGTGCACGCTGCAGCATTTTTATGATGATGCTTTACAACTCCTGATCTTGGATTC
>NW_009706925.1:2287-2503 GCF_000703405.1 Apaloderma vittatum | reverse complement strand
GCCCCCTGCCGGGGGCTGCCACGGCTTCTCTGGGCAACCTCTTCCAGCATCTCACCACCCTCACGGTGAAGAATTTCCTACTAATATCTCATCTAAATGTCTCCTCGCTTCCAGCTGGAAACCGTTTCCCCTCGTCCCACCCCTGCTCCCCCTGCCCTAGACCCCTCCCCATCTCCCGTGTCCCCCTTGAAGCCCCAGAGGCCGGCCCCGGGTGTC
>NW_009706925.1:946-2201 GCF_000703405.1 Apaloderma vittatum | reverse complement strand
ATCTTCAGGGCCTCCTCCGGACCCGCTCCCCTGGCTCCGTGTCCTTCTTGTACTGGGGACCCCAGAGCTGGGCACAGAACTGCAGGGAGAGGGTCTCACCAGTGGAGCAGAAATCCCCCTCCTGCCCTGTTGGCTGTGCTGGTTTTGTGGCTTTTGGGGCTACGCGTGCACGTTGCCAGGTCAGGCCGAGCACTTTGTCAACCTGCATCCCGAGCCCTTCTCTGCAGGGCTGCTCTCCATCCCCTTCTTGCCCGGCCTGTGTTCATGCTTGGGATTCCTCCCAGTCCCAAGGTGCTGCACTAAGGAAAATCTGTGGGAAGTGTAGAGATTCTGAAAGCCTATTTTATAAAAGATTTACTGAATTCAGGCCAGTAAAGCCTATGAAAAGCAGCTGGAAGACCGCTTAACATGTAATTACTGTCAAGATGAGCAAGTCTGCTTTGCAGAAGTTCTTTTGCACCCAGGAGCTGAAGGCACGGTCTGAACTGGGATGTCAGGCAGCCTGCCTTGTTTCCAGCCTGAATCGCGGTGACAGCAGGAACCACTGGAAAATGTTACTGAGACGTGGTGGGTTCCTACCTCAGGTGATCTTTTTAAACTAAGCCCAGGTACCTTCCTAAGGTGTGTGAACCACAGCCATAAATACCGGCAGGAATTACAAATCCTAATTAGCCGATGGGAGGTGCCGTGGGTGTCTGGGGACATCCTCTTTCCTGCGGGACAGGACTCCAGGGAGTCGTGCCTGACTCCTGAGCACGAGGGCAGGATTTGGATCTTAGGAAAAAAATTTTGGATCTTGGGAAGAAATTCTTCAGCCCGAGGGGGGCAAGACTGTGGCACAGATTGCCCAGAGAGGCTGTGGCTGCCCCCTCCCTGGAGATGCTCAAGGCCAGGGGGGATGAGGCCCTGAGCACCCTGGGCTGGTCAAGGGGGGTTGGATCAGATGAGCTCTGAGGTCCCTTCCAACCTGGGCCATTATTCTGTGATTCTATGACTTCCAGCCTTGTGCTGGGGCCTGTTTTGTGCAGAAGGACGAGTGTCCTGCTGATGCTGAGCCGCCCGTGAGGCAGCAACGCTCCCTCACGACACATGAGGTCCCCAGGGCCCGACATGGGCCGAGCGGCCGCTGGGACACTGAGTGGACCGAAATATCTGTCATGGGAGGGGATGAGCAAGCTGGGGCTGCTCAGCCCGGAGGAGGGAGAGCCCGGGGGATCTCATCCATGTGTCCAAATCCCTGGTGGGAGGGTAAAGG
>NW_009706925.1:375-905 GCF_000703405.1 Apaloderma vittatum | reverse complement strand
ACGGGCACAAACCCAGGAGTGGGAAATTCCAGTGAATCTAGGACAGCGTGTGGGGTTTTCCCTGGGAGAGACGCTGAGCACGGGAATGGGTTGTGCCCGCAGAGACCCCATCCGTGGGGACACTCAGTCCTGGGCACCGTGCTTCGGCCGCCCCTGCTTGAGACACCTGCGGGGGCTGGAAGGGACCTCGTGAAATCCCAAGTCCGGCCTCACCTGTCTGTGGCCTGGGGGGCGCAGCCCATCCTGGCCGTGCTGGAAACACCGCAGGCTGTGAACAAACCCAGCGCTGCAGAACCGGCACAGTCAGGAGCAGGGGAACCCCCTGGTCAAACCGCGCGGTGACAGCAAAACACCCTACGCAGAATTCCCTCGGGGAAAGCAGTCCCAAGGAAGAGCTAATGAGCTCACCAGGGAGAGGAAGCGGCTGGCGCAGGAAGGAATTTCTCAGTCTGCAGAGGCAAGCGCAAACTCGTTCTGGAGAAAGTGCTTTCTGAACCGAGCCGCTCTCTGATATTTCTCCAGTGAATTCC
>NW_009706925.1:0-233 GCF_000703405.1 Apaloderma vittatum | reverse complement strand
CGCGGCGGGGCGGCACAACTGGGAAACACAGCACAAGCTGGCGGCTCGGCTTAGCTCGGCACGGCAAACCCAGCCCGGCGCGAGACGATTGTGCGTCACCGCGAAGCGCGGACAGCGGAACGCAAGCAGCACCGCGTGGCGGACCCGGCACAGAGTGCAACAGCGGCACGGCACAGCACACCGGCACGGCACAGCACACCGGCACGCAACGGCACACCAAGTACAGCGTGGAG
>NW_009706924.1:3297-3570 GCF_000703405.1 Apaloderma vittatum | reverse complement strand
ACGAAATTACCATCAGGAACAACCCGCAGGCGTTGGCACAGCGCCCGCGCTCCCTTCTCCCTGCCCTGGGCTGCTCAGCTCTGCAGAGATGGGGCCACCGGTGCTTCCCGAATCGCACCCACCCCAGCAGCCGAGGGGAGGGCAGCAGGCACGCCGAGGTGGGTAAAAGCCCCTCTGAAACCCTGGCACAGCTGGGGACCACCTCGACCTCGGGCGGATGGGGTGTCTATCTCTCCAGCCATCACGGCACCCCCATCCCCCCTCACACCAACT
>NW_009706924.1:2620-3204 GCF_000703405.1 Apaloderma vittatum | reverse complement strand
AGACATATAAGCCAGCATGGTTTATTAGTTCTGAAACAGAGCTAAAAATAGAGCCACGTGGGGTTGCTAAATCCTCTGGGCAGATGTAATTGTGGATAATCTAGCTTTAAATATGTGAAGGCTGTTTTGACAGCAACAACAACATTTTAACATATGGGGCTGGGTAGCACACGCCAGCAGAACGCGCCGCCGCCACCAACGTCACCGGGAAGCGGCGTTTGCATCGCCGGATCCCAGCCCACTGCCTCCGCTCAGCTGGGGCTTCTGTGGAGACAAACCCACAGAGAAACCCAAGCACCCCTCAGCGAGCTGCCAAGAGGGGAGCACCCAGCAAATACCGAGGGAAGTCCCCCAGTGTCAACCAAGCTTTGCCAGTACCACACTGACCCCAAAGTTTATAAAATTAAGGCTTACCAGAGGAAATGGCTGAAACGATCCAAGCCCTCAGAGCTGAGAGCACCTTTCTCCTCCTGGGAAAGCCTCCTCCGTCCCAAGCAGGCTTTGACACGTACTGCAGGGACACTGCGCGGGTGATAATCACCCTTCCACGAAGAAGGACACGGTCCCGCCTGCTCCCCGGAGAT
>NW_009706924.1:1679-2406 GCF_000703405.1 Apaloderma vittatum | reverse complement strand
AGCCAGAAGCCCCCTCGGAGGGGAGAGGAGCCACCTCGGTACGGCCACGCAGCAGCAGGACCCCAATGCCCGCAGCTTGGGCTCCTCTCGCAGTGGGAACAAGCGGGAGCAGAAGCCAAGCACTCGTGTGCCGACTGCCGGCTTGCCTTGGAGAGGCTTCAGCCAGGCAAGCACTGGTGGGGACCAGGGGGACAGGCTCATTCCCAGCCTTGTCAGCCCCAACCAAGCACCTGCTGGATGCAGCCGGGTTGGGAAGGAGCCTCCAAAAGCCCTGGGCTGGTCCCACACTGCAGCGACCCGCTGCCTCTCGCCGCTTGTTTGCATCTGCACGGCAAGGAGAGGAGTGGAAATGCTTCCACACGCACCCATCCCCTCCTCCCAGAAGAGGAGGATCGAATCATATTGCCTAGGATCTGGATGCACGCCCAAACCTGGCCAGAGCAGAGCTTGGAATGACACCAAAGCATCACCAAATCGGCGAAGTGCTCAAATCTGGCTCCGGGGCAGTTCCAGGGAGGCCGGTTGGGGCAGGTGCGGCGCTTTCCCCCCTGCCAGGCAGAGCTGTCACCTCGGGTCTGTGTGAGGAGCGTGCTGACATTTATCTGTGCAGCCCTCAAGTCCCCCGGCATCGGCGAGGGCGGAGGAGGCTCCATGGCACCAGACGGTGAGCGGCGACGGCAGCAGCCAGCACCCGCGGGAGCAACAAGGGCCCGGCACTGGCCCTGGG
>NW_009706924.1:0-1606 GCF_000703405.1 Apaloderma vittatum | reverse complement strand
CAAGGGCTGGTTTTGCCTGGGATGCCATGTCCAGTGTCCCTCCCGTGGCCCTGCACAGTCACAGCGCAACGGGAACCTCCCTAGAGAGCAGCGGCATTGCTGGGGAAACCTCAAATGAGGTGAACCACGTTTACATCCTCATTTGGAAGGGACGGTACCATTCTGGGGTGTAATCTGTGCCTCCTCACAAATACATGGGAACCCTGCATGAACCCCCCAATGGCGGATCTTGGCCCATCACAGGCGGCTTGAGCTTCCAGAACACAACTTTAAGAAAAATAAGCTACACGCACATCAATAAAAATCAATATAACGACAGCAGCAGCATCAGGGAGAGAGAGGCATCGCCCTAGGGCGAGAAGAGCTCAGCTGGGTGCCCAGGGAAAGCTCATCCCTGCACAGATCCACTTAAAAACCCTGGGCTGGGACCAGCCACACCTCATTCTGTCCCTCCAGCACCAATTTTAGCTGATTGGAAAGTCTGCCCCGTGTCCCAGCGTCCTTCGCAGCCAGCTCAGCTCCCCTCTGGGTGGGAGTCCCGGTGAGAGATGTCACCCGTACCTGCAAGAGGGTTTTCTTCACGGTGTAATGCACAGGCTACTATAGCTAAAGCATAATTGCAAAACACACATTTGCGTGCAATTACCCATTTTAAAAGGAAATGAAGTCAAAGGAGTTTTCTTAGACAAAAACTGCTCTCCAGACCTTGTCCTCACAGGACATAAGCGCAAACCTCCCAGATTATTGCAATAGCCAGTGCAGCTACCGCCAAGAAACTAAATCATTCCCACATCTTCCCATTAACTCAGCTCCAGTCCATCAAATATTAAAGAGCCTCAAGCCTGGACACAGCTCGTTTTACAAAGGTCAAGTAAATCTTTCATCTCTTCCCACCTTTATCTTCCACCACTGCTTCCATCATCAGATGAGCATCACATGCTCTTTCATGTGAATTTTAGCTGTACACACACTTACTCTCAGTAATTGGTGTATAAGGCTCCTCTGTTCCACAGAGACATGATTATTTCATTGCCTTTTTTGCTTTATAAGGCTAAAGCAAGAGGTGACTCTTTTCCTGAAGCAGGGATTTTTTTTCATCGATTTTTTTTTTTTTAAATACTCAGTACATCCCACTGGTGATACTGAAGAGAAAATAACCAGAGCATCAAGGGCTGAGGAGCCACCAGCAGGCAAAGGGCTGGAGAACCTCCTGCACAGGACATCACCCGACCAGCTCGTTTCCAGGAGACTGGATGGATGGAGAAGGAAGGTCCTCACGGACTCATCCCCATCGCGCCCTCCCACCTCCGGCATCCCCGGCACACGGATTCCCCGGGACCGAGGGGCGTGGTGGTCCCTGCCTGGCCCCAGCGCTCGCTGAGCTGCTGGGGTTGGTGCAGGGCAGTTGTGAGAAGTGAACACAGTCCCTAGGCCAGCTCACCCTCTCGTGGAGGATTTTTGCTATGCAAATACCCTCTGAAAGCCCCGCGCTTCCCTCCGTGCTGACCTCCTCGCTCAGCTCTTCCCCGGCAGCACGACCTGACCTCAGATCCAGCCACCTTCCACAAGTTCCGCTCATCGGCAGCCCCGGCCATGCGCCCCACAG
>NW_009706923.1:0-6258 GCF_000703405.1 Apaloderma vittatum | reverse complement strand
AAAAATACAAATTAAAATTAAAATTAAACATAAAAATAAAAAGACAAATAAAAATAAACTAAAAAAGAGGAGCTATGAGGGAATCTGGCTGCAGATGGGGAGGTAAGTTACTGCCCCATGGCTTCCTCACAGCACCCCTGTAGGGGCAGAGAGCATCCCCATGCATGTCCCCGTGCTGGTGTGTGCCAGCATGTTTTTACCAATGGCCGCCCTGGTCCTCTCCCCAGGGCTCCAAGCCCAAGCTGTGCTTGTGTGTGCAAACCCTCAGCGACCCAAACTCATGTGGCTTTGCTGTGGGTACTAACACTAGATCTGACCCCCCCACTTTGTGAGGTGGTTTTCTGGATCCATCATATCACAGAGGGTAGAGGCGCGCCTTCCATGGCGTGAGCAGTGGGGACAGGGCTGTGAGCTGCTGTGCCTTCATCTGTGGAACGAATCTACAAGGAGAGATGCTGTTTGAACTCGGTGCAAAGTAAAAATCACTAAACAGAATTGGGTTTTGGGGTTTTTAACTAAACCAGGACACTAAGTAACGCCCAAAGCCACGACTCAGACCGAGTTAGATCGCAGCTGAAGTCGCAGCAGCTGAGAGCGGTCACGGACTTTGCTGATTAACAGGCTGTGAGTAAACTCCTGTGGGTAGAGTTTAGCCAAGACTAAACAAGCAGTGATGAAGTAAGTTGTCCGTTTCCCCTCTGAATGACAGGTTCACAATCAAAGAGCATTAGTTCCTATTCCTAAGGGCGGGATTTTTTTCTGGCAAAAGTAGGTCCATACATGAAAAAAGATTAACTGGCGTCCCTGGCAGCAGGGAGGCTGGATTAAAATGATATCTAAGGTCCCTTCCAGCTTAGGCCATTCTATGATTCCATGATTCTATGATCCAAGGAGTCTATCACTAGCATTTTATCCCACTTTAGTTTTTCCTTTTTTTGCTGTTTGAATCTACCAACATGTCTGTGCTAAATGTGGGCCAAGCTTTGAGCAGTCACTGTTGGGAGCTGTGGAAAGAACCACTCTTTAGCCCAAGAATCTGAGAATTTTAACAATCTGTCCTCAAGATACTCATGAAGTAGCTGCAGTGAGCTCTCTTCTGATCACCTTTTAAATTGGAAATGCAGCAGCACAGGACAAGATCTTCTCGGCAGGGAGAAGCTATGCTAAAAACCCAGTCTTTCTGCAATGGCAGGTTCCTCACATGTGATTATGTGATTGTGTTTGAACACCGACTTCTTGGTGACTAATTGGTCCTAATCAGCACAATCTGGATGTTAAAAATGTCTTTTCTGCTTGCTGCTGGGAAGAGATGTAAACAGTACTCCTGAACAAAACTTTACACTGCTGCTCAGTGGGGTTGGCAGGCATGGCTGAACAGCAATTAAGCTGCTGATTTTAAGTGGCTAAAAGGGAGAGAGTGTTTGTTTAGCAACCTCTTAAATAAAGTTAAGGTGAGAGATGTGGTCACAGACAGGGAAAGCAAAAATCCTCTGGAATTTCAAGTTTAACCACTGTTGCATCCACGTGGCTTTATGTCTGCCTCACTTTCAGCAGCGAATGAACTTTTTCACTGCTTCATTCACTCAGCAGATGCCACATCAGGGAAGGGAACAGGTTCATGGGGCCAGAACAGGTCTCGTTTTCCCTTTCCTCAGAGAATTCTGGACAGGAAGCAGGCAGATCCTGTTCCTCTACCGTCTACCTGCACTCTGGGTGGTGGCATCGCAGCGTTCTCACCAGTCTGGAAACCACGACATCCCCTGAACACAGGTTATTTCACACACACAAACCCCATTTTGCATAGCAATTCAGAAAAAAATGCCATTTAGGAATCCTGATTCAGGAAATAAAATGCCATGCCTGAAATTACCTTAATGGGTTTTTAAGTGCAAAGCACCTGTTGCTGCTTGGCTGGGATGGGGGCATCAGTTTGATCCAGTTATTCTACTTTTTTTCTGTATTCCGCTGTAATCCTGGAAGGTCTCATATGCAGAGTTGTCTGTAGGCTGTGCTGCCTGCTGCTCAGCCACAACACAGGCATATGCTTGGGTTACTATTACAGAATTTAACATCCTGAATTCTAGAAACCCAAACCGCTCCAAAAATTGCCTGTGGTTATTTATGGAGTAGGGCTGCAGGTTGGAAAAGGTCAAGTAATTAACCCCATTTGCTGGTAAAACCAGTTTATTTTTGTCCCAAATCAGCCAAACAAATGGCTGAATAAGGAAGCAGCAGTTCTGTAAAAGAAGTGCCAGGCTTCATTCTTGATTCATCCTGATCGAAGTAACCCCAGAAAGCACAGAACAGGAGAGGACAAGATCCTCTGTGGAGCGCCCCAAGTTGCTGACAACGGGATGCGTGCCCCAAGAGCAGCCTGCAGACAGATCGGAAGGTATTTGGTGCTGATAAATGTTTACTAGAACTCCTGCTGAGTTCTCCCTCTGAGTGTAAGCCAGACAGTTTAAAAATAGGTGAAAAAGGAAGCTGAAGGTCTGAAGAATTGTGAGGCTTCAAAAGGATGCCAGAAACACGCGATGCCTACTCTAGCTATCAATAGCAAACACTCTCAGGCAGAATGGAAGCTGGCAACAATGATTTTCTTAAGAAAATAACTAAAAAGGAGGGTGTGTAAAAACTTGTCTTATTTAAGGAAATGAAGCTGCAGCTGTTAAAAATTGAATATGCACCAGCTTTTACTGGAGCGGACTGAAAAGACCTGCACAGGAACGTGATCCTGCTGTGCTACCTTTGCTGCAACAGAGGAAGAGATTTTCTTCCTGGCTTACTTCTGGTTTTCTGGCTTGTCCTTGGGCTTGGCCCCAAGCAGGAGGCAGAGAGGGAGTTAGGGTATCACTGAAAATGGAGTAGGGGGGAAGAAATGGGAGACGAAGTGAAGGAAAAGCAGCATCGGGGGCACACATCTACACACAGCTGTCTTGAATCTTCTTACATGCGCTATGCAAGAGACAAAGAAAAATAATTTTGATAAATTGTGAATCCTTTTTGGCCACCTTAGAGAGCATCAAGGAGAAGCTCTGATGTTTTCCTGTTTCCTTCTCATGCCTGGCTGAGAAGTCTCTGGCAGCGATTCCCCACTGAGCCCAGGGCTCCGTGCCATGATGGCTCTGTCCCAGATGAGCTGCCCTTGCAGGCGCCCAGCTGGTCCCCTCGCACCGTCCCATGGTAGATACCAGCCTGGCACAGAGCTGTGGCCATGCAGGTGCTGGCCCCTGCTCCTCAGGATGGTTGTTTTCTGTCCCTGTTCCCCACTAACCATCCCCTCCGAAAAGAAAAAAAAAAAAACAACACCCCACATAAAATTTTAAGGCTGTTAATTTTTTTTATTCAACCTTTCAGTGCCAAGGTACTGAAAAGCCACCCCAGCCAGCCCTGCACAAGCCTTCTCTGCTTCCTCTCAAAGGCATTGCTGGCCATAGACTGCACAGGGGACCACCCTTGTGCTGGCTGGCCATAAGGTGGGTGACACGGGCTCATCAGGGTTATGCCTTCCTCTAAAAAGCTCTTTAAAACATCCTCCCGGATTCATCAGTTACACTATTTGGAATGTTTCCTTTCTTCCCTCTCCTTTTTTTTCACCACTTTCTTTTTTTTTTTTTTAGACTGTAAATTTCAAAACTGGTTGTTTTCAATGCTGAGCTGCATGAGGCATAACTCGGAGCAGCAGAAACCCTTATTAGGTGAAAAAAAACCTGTGAGCTGTTGGTGTCATGCCTGCAGCAGATCTACAGTTGGAGTTTCACTGCTTTTTAGCTGTTGTGCAGCTGAAGCAAGGCTCTAAAGTAAAATGCGCAGCTGCAAGAAGTGAAATTGCACTCAAAAAATCACCCATCTCTCCCAGGAGCCCTCACTGACTGGCAGCAAGCAGTGAAGTGAGGATGCTTCATGTTTATAACTGCAAAACTTTTCTTTCTTGCTGCCAAGAAGGGATTGAGTGTCCCTGCATTACAGCAGCAGATTCCCCATCAGAGCATCTTCATGAGTCTTCTGTAACCCCTGTGATGTCAATAAACACTGACAAAAAAAAAAAAAATCCCATTCCACGACTTCACAGTGAACCATGTAGAAATGGCGCTAGTATCCCCAAAACTGCATTTTGACATTGGAGAACTACTAATAGTGGAGTAAGGAAAACAAAACCAAACCCAAACCCTCAAATATAAACGTGAGAGCTAGCTTCTATTCCTTGAAACAGGCTGGATCATCGGGATGTCATATGAGGGAGGCAAAGGTCCCGACATGGGACGACACTTTAGTTTTTTTGTAAAGCAGCGGTATTTGCTGAAGCGGACCGTGAGTCAGTCCCTGGACGTTTGATTCCTGCTTTTAGCCTGGGTTTTTATGCTCAGTTAAGCTGTTTGTCTGGAAACCTATCTGAAAAACCCTTCTCCACCCCTGGGTGACTTGCGAGCCCCTGTAGGGTTACAGGACATGCTTCCAGCTGTCCTGGAAGCAATTCACATAAAGATATTCACATAAATCATCTTAAAAATTTTTAAGAGCAAAACAATGGTAAGATGGACTTGAGAATGGTCATTCTTCATTTGCTTACCTATTTTTGCAGGGAACCTGCAGATTTGCAGCCCTATACTACGGTAAAATTCAGCAAAAGGCAGGGCAAAGGAATTCTGGGTCATGATGCAGTTTATCTGCAGATTTCCACTCCCACTGCAGTGTGGCAGCTTCGTAAGAACTCCCCCTCTATGTATTTATCAATTTTATTGTTGTGTAATTTATTCATTTTTTTCAGAAAGTCTCATTTTTGGGTGCCTTAGAAAGAAATCCAGTTCAAACTTGCATGTGGGCCTTCCACAGAAAGCCTTGATCCATTAAAATGGAAAAAAAAAGAAATATGGTTACTCTTTTTCTGCCAAATTGGTGGATTCTGTTACAATAAATCTGTGCCTCGAGGAGGAAGAAGAAGTTGAAGAAGGGAGAAAAAGAAAGAAAAAGCTGAGACAGAATTAATAAAAAATGGTTAAACAGTTTTGGAGGGAGGACAGGGCGTTCTCTACCAGATATTACCTGTTCACATGCAGCTTTGAAACTTTTCCGATGTGCACATTTCAGAAACAATCGTGCAATTATTTTGGACAGCTTTTAAAGCAGGAAAAACCTCTCCTGCTGCTCTTTAGTTAGGTTTTCTCCTCACACTGCTTGACTTTCTCCCGGACTGCTGTCCACAGCAGAGATAAGTTGGTGATAATAACGTATTTTTCTCATCTCAAAACACTGTTCACGACCTCTGGTGTTTTCCTTTGCAAACGTGCTGTGGAGGAAGCTAAACCACAGATGTGAGGCAGAGTGTGGAGGGCTCGGTCATCCCTTTAATTACCTGAAATCCCACAACCAGGGAGGATTTTGTGCAGGAAAATGCAGTGCTAATGACCAGCTCTTGTGTCTCTGCTTGAGTCCCATCGGGGCTGCCACCTCGTTGCCTTTTCTGTGACAAATGGCAGCAGCTGACATTGAAGTCAACTGAGGGCAACTGAAGTCAATGGAAGTTGAGGCTGTATGTAAGTTCAGCTCCAGGCTTCTATTGCACTAACAATATCTAGGGTGTTCTTCATCAGTGGCAGCACTGGAGAGGTCGCAGTACGCTCAGGGATCGGAGTGCCCGTGGTTGGGCTTGTGCTGCTGGTTCACAAACAACTCTGTGTGGCTGGAAGCTCAGAGGAAACTGCACTGAATGGGTTTGGTTTGCCATGTTTGCGAATTGTCTGTGGAGAAACCAAGGAACCGAGAGGATGGATGCAACAATGGAAAAAACAGGGCAGGGATGGAGTTCCCATCCCTGGAGGTGTTCAAAAGACGTGCAGATGTGACACCTGGGGACATGGTTTAGTGGTCATGGTGGTGCTGGTTTGGCGGTTGGACTTAAAGGTCTTTTCTAGCCTTAATGATTCTATGATTCTGTAATGTTCTGTTGAATTCCACACCCTGTCTCAGATTATGGGCTCGTCGTGTCTGCTACTTCAGAGGAAGGCACATGAAAAGGAGTTCGAGGGACTGTCAAGGGGTGAGATGATCATAGAATAATAGAAACATAGAATCACAGAATCATAGAGTCATGGGATTATAGAATCACAGAATCACAGAATGTTCAGGGTTGGAAGGGACCTCAGGAGATCACGCAGAGTAGGATCCCCCAGGGCAGCCACACGGGAACACGTCCAGGAAGGGTTTGAAAGTCTCACAGTGAAAAATTCTTTTCTAATATTTTTGTGGAACCTCCTGCGC
>NW_009706922.1:0-8615 GCF_000703405.1 Apaloderma vittatum | reverse complement strand
AACAGGTACAAGTTGGGACATAGGAGGTTCCACAAAAATACTAAGAAAAACCTTTTCACTGTGAGGGTGACAGAGCCCTGGCACAGGCTGCCCAGGGAGGTTATGGAGTCTCCTTCTCTGGAGACATTCAAAACCCACCTGGACACGTTCCTCTGTGACCCACTGTAGGTGATCCTGCTCTGGCAGGGAGGCTGGACTAGATGATCTTTTCAGGTCCCTTCCAACCCCTGATTCTGTGATTCTGTGAAAACCCTACAATTAAAATAGCAATTCTTCCATTCCTGTGAAGCCAGTAGCAAGAAAATAATTGCTCCAAATCAAATGACCAGTGATGCTGAAGGTCATTCAACCTCTCTTTCTAATGAGGCCCTTGATATGACTGGCTTCATAGGGGTTAATCCGCAGAAGTTTACTGTGATTGTACATTTTAGGAAAGATATGTAAAAGATTTTCTTTTCCTTTCAAACATGAAGTATAATATAGTCACACTTGTGCTGTTAAAAGCACAGATCATAAAACACAGGCACTACAAGGTGGCCTTCCTGGCTCAGCTATTATATAGCTTTCTCAGCTCATTTTTAAACATTTACATTTGCTCATCAGACATTAACACATATTTGCTGTGCCATACACTAAGATGAAATTTTTGCTCTTAGGACAAGGCAAGTAAGGAAAATTTCATGAAGCTACTCAGCTTCACAGCTGTAATTTGAACCAATTTTGGCCTTTCATGGGGAGACTGAAAGAAGAGAGGAAGAAGGGTATGTGTATATTCATTATAGCCCTTAAAGTTTACAGAAACACAGGTTCCCAAGAGCCATCTGAATAATGGTTTTAGTCAAATATTTATATTGCTATAACTTTATATGTTTAATGATTTTTCCCATTAAGGTTTTTGTGGTTTAGCAAGGAAAATTCAAATATTCTTGATGATGATTGGTGAGTTAAAATCTCCTGTAGCAACACAGTGTATAAAATCCTCTGCAAGTAACTGCTTTTTTCACACATCTGGAAAGACTCCATTTTTTTTATCTGCCAGAGCCTTACAAGAGCACCTTATTATATAAATAAACAGAAGAATATATGTAGTCATAGAATGACTGAATTGAGTATAATCTTACAAAAACAACCCCTGTTTCAATACTCCTTTGTTTGTTGCCTTTTGGCACTATTATTGACTCTCCTGTGCATACTGCATAATCATTACTGCCTTCCCTTTCTCCCTCAAGCAAAACAAGTCCAGGTGGTCAGCAACAACAAGGCCAAGGCTTGCCTAGCAAGGCAACCCTCTAGAGCTGGATTCGTCCTGGAAATGGGATCACTGATTCTCAAACACTTTGCAAATGGGTGCGAGCACCAGCACTACTCAAGACGTCACAGACCCTCCAGGGCCAGGACTAGAGCTACAAAATCTGGTAGATTCTGGCACGGAAACAGTTGAAGCACCTTGTGCTCATGGGGTGCACTCCCATACGTAAAAGGGAAATGACATTATAACTATGGCAACAGAGATGCTTTAGTTTTCATGTATCTTTGTCATTTCAGCAATTTCACATAATCGAGGAAAGCAGAAAATAAAAGAAAGTAATTTCATGGGTTTGCTTCCAGCTGTTTATCTTAACTGCGTTCTAGAAGTAATTAAAGGGCACTTACATAAAAATTGGGTAGTCGAATCAGATGACATTTAAGGAAAACACATTTTCATCTCTATCTGTTAGATACGTTTTTGTTCTGAGTCATGATTTCTGTGATACAGCTCTATCTATTCACCATGTTGCAACAAATACCTGCTACAGAGATAAGTCTTTATCTCCTACATTTTTTTAAGCTCCGAAAAGGGAGGAAATGACTCCTTTGGCAGAGTTCATTACTCAGGAACATTTCTGTGATGTTGCCACAAAAAGTGAACATAAGGGAAGGAGGACATCTCTAAAATTCAGTCCTGCTTATATATCTTCATATGTTGGCTGAAGGAATTAAGTTTCTGTAGGTAAATGAAGTCCAGCCCAAAGTCTGGAAACCCAAACCTCAAAGCAAGGTTTCAACTGGGCATCATATGTATGGGCTCTGTACTCCACCTGGCATAGCAGTTTGGAAATCAGAACTCTCAGGCTGAAATTGCTCAAAGCATAAGGCTCCACACATTGGGTGATTTAGCTCTCGTTCTGCTTCTGTCCTGGGTGCAACAAAGAAGGGAGGCTGTGGTAGGACACTGTGTGTGGGACATCACACATTTATCTGTATGCACAGCTGCATGGCTTCTCTTGTACTCCAAGACTCAGCAGCCCTGAGCAGCCAGCACAAGGTGAAGATGTGCAGCAGAGTGAGGTGTAGTTGAAGAGAAGTCATGTTGCTTCATGGGAAGCCTGAACTACCCCCACCGTCAGCTGAAAATGTAGGAATCAGGTGGAAGAGTCACAAAACCAGACCCTGCAGGGACACGCACACAACGTAGCAGGACCTGGACCTGTGCAACTGCAAATGAAATCCTTTCACAACTGTCCATCAGTCCATGCCTGGCTGGAAACAAACCCACAGACCTCAGAGTGCATCTACCAAGGGACAAGAACTGGGACAGAGTGCCTGGCAGTGCTCATGGGCACCAGCTGGGGAGCACAGGGGCATGGGACACCCAGAAAAGCAACGCATTGTTTTGCTCACCATTAGAAAGTTAAGTCAGTTCCAAAAGCAAACACCCACATACATTGAACTCAGTTTTCCACTTTTATAGAGCTGAGTACTGAAAAGGCATCATTTAGGGGAGAAGACAGGGAGCTATTTTTCTGGGATCCTGCAGATGCCACAGCTTAAATCCATTCATAATGTTAACCCAGCTCTCTATTTCTCTGAGTCATGTGCTGCAAACAGTCCCTCCACACACAGACCCAGATCAACCTTGTCATTACAATTTGTCACACATCTTGTTTTGTGTTTGGCGTTGTACTGGAATATTATATCCTCCACACATTGCTGTAGGCTGTGAGTCTGGAGCAAAGCATGAACAGGGGTGGGGATGGAAAACCGGAACGCGAGAAAGAGAAAAAAGAAGGAAATTGCAGACATTAGTGACTACCAAATTTCCTCTGGAGGTTCGACGTTTCCTGTAGAAATAAGTGAGTGCCACGGCAGTGATGACAGTAAGTGGAGACATACTCAAGCTAACATTAAAGCTACTGTCACCAGAGCAACACAGTGCTCTAAGCTCTCAGCTCTAAGCCACTAAGAAGGGACAGCTACAACCATCTGGGCATCTGAGTCTAACATTAGCCTGGTCACATCACCCTGCACCATAACCAAGGGGAGTGGGTGCACACATCTAAAATGGATTCCTTTGGATCCTAACCTGTCACGTGCTCGTGATTTCTCTTTGGTGCACTAAGTCCAAAGCATACAATAGGGGAGATGTACTTTGATTATTTTGTCAGGTTTTTTGTTGTGGAGTTTTTTATTATATTATTAGGTTTTATGCCTTGTCAAATATTTTGCAAAAACTGTTTAGAAACTATTCACTTCTCTTAATGTCGAGTCATTAATTCAAAAAAGTGAAAAAGATCATCTGTAAAGAAACTAGCTGTCTCTTTGCAGAAAATAGGACATTTAGCAAAGGGTTATACTTAAATTTATGTAAAATGCTATACTGGTTTCAGTCCCACGACATTCATGGAAACTTCTAATACCTGCTAGTTTTGGCTTGGAAAAAAGCCAGTAGTGGAAAAACAGAACTAAGAAAAGCAGAACAGTGAGGGTAGCATAATTTCCATTGCACAAGTAGTATTGTTATTTGAAATCACTGTCTGAAATCAGAAGACAACTGAATTTCAACTAAAGCTGGAATATTTTAAAAATTATTAGCTATACATTTTGGGTCAGTAGAAGAGCTTAGCTTCAAAAAAATGGAAATAATTAAGTCTAGACTTAATGTCCACTATTTATCTGACATTTACCTCAATTCTATTCTATTTCTAAAGTGAACTCCAGAAAATTATTGAAATGAAGAACAGGATTTGGAGTGAAGCATTTGAGGTGCCTTCATTTCTCAAGAAATCTCAGATCTTTCTCCCCAAATGTCCACTTTGACTAAGTGAGATAAGCTGTCAGTAAGGGCACAATGTTTCCCAGCAGAAACATGGGGGCTTTTGTTAAAACAGCCCTACACTGGGCACTTAAAAAAAACCCTCAGCATAAGCCTTGCTTACGGCAAACCACTTGTAGCTTTATGTCAGCAGAACTTGCAATCATATCTCCTGATATTGTTACCCAAACAAAAACCAAAACAATCTCCTCCCTCCATCCTCCTTCCTTTCCCTTCCCTCCTACGTTAAAGGAGAAGCAGCAGCCTGCTTGGACTACAAAAATCTCCCAGTCTTTTCACAGCCCCTGTCCCCAGGGGCAAGCGGAGAAGTCTGCTCCCCACCAATCTCCTTCCAAAAAAACGCCCCCACCCCTTGCAAGTGAGTAATTTCTGCAGGGCTCCCCAGAGTGCTCCCAACTACTTTTGCCCAGAAAACCCCCTCCGTTACCCCGGGCTTTCCACCTGTGAGGAAATGGCCCGTGGGAGACCAGAGTGGCTTTCGGTTACCTCCCCGCCTGCCAGATGCAGGGTGGGGTCCTTGCAACCCTCACACTGCAATATCGCATAATGTCAAAACCACTTTATTTATTTATTTATTTATAAACTGAAAAATAAAAGATCCGCTATATTTACATTTCAGGAACTTTTAATTCCTCTTCTGGGGCTTTGCATGTTGTATCCAACCGCTGAAGTTTTCTCACTCACTGGGGCTGATTAGAAAATCTTTTATGCTACAACTTTTAATTATTATTATTTTAACAGGAAAATGCAGTTCTTTTGAAGTCAAATGCCATTTGTGAAACCTTTGCAATTATGTTTGAATCTACTGTTGAAAGTGGACCGGCAATAAATGGTCTGACACAGCTGAAATCTCTGTCCCATTTCAGCATTTTTTTATGACGAGCTTTCTGAACTTTCAATTAAAATAACCCTTTAGTTTATGTCATTCTTCTCTTTTACATGTTATATATCATTCCACCAAAAATCTGAGATTGAAACGAAACACTTCGTTCAATCTTACAATATTCATATCCAATTTCTTTTAAACCGAGTTTCAAAACTTGGTAGTTTTTGTTCTGAATTGACAAAAACTCCTGTTACAGAGCTAAAAAATGAGTGTTATGACCATATGCCTGTGTGAGGAAAGTGCTTGGGCAATTCCTACTTTTTAAATCTGAATGTCAACTTGTGGAAATCCACCCATGTTTATCTGCCTATAACTAATAGACTGGCACAGTAATTTGTAGCACATAACCTGAAGTTTTTGCTTTGCATCCATTCCACATCAATATTAATCTCCAGAGTTTCATGCCTTACAACCCTCCTCATTGTAGCATTTAATTTTCAGGCCCTGGCCCTATATCCAGCAAGGAGACTGGACCTGACCAAAAACAGCAAAGGAGTAAAGCAGTGTTTTGAGGGATTATATTGCTAGAAACATTGGAGGACAAAGGGATTTTCTAAGTCTCTCATCACTCTGCAGTCGCTTTGTATGGCTGCTTGCGCCACTGTTACCTTCTATGGAGGATTCATGTCCCTGAACCCTGTCGAGAAAGGAGGAACCTAGATATCATCTTTCAGAAAGCATGTGTAGTTAACGGCAACGTTACATGTTCTAGTTTTATTTTATAAAATCATAATTTCTCTGGTTTTACCCAGGTCAATATTTACCTGTCTTCCTGCTGTCATCATAAAACTCAGCAGAAAATCTATGCATCCCTCAGCATGTACTGATAATAAGGATTGCCCTGACCCAGCTGCAGAACCTTGCACTTGGCCTTGTTAAATCTCATAAGGTTCACATAGGCCCACTTCTCCAGCTTATCCAGGTCCCTCTCAAGGACATCCTATCCCTCTGGCATATTGACTGTACCACTCAGCTTTATCAAACAACACTGGTGCCAGTATGGATCCTTGAAGGACACCTCTTGTCACTCATCTCCATCTGGACATTGAGTCACTGACGTTTGGATGCAACGATTCAACCAATTCCTTACCTACACAACCGTCCACCCATCAAATCCATATCTCTCCAACATAGAATGATATCATGGGGAACCGTGTCACAGACCTTGCAGAAGTCCACATAGATGACATGCACTGCTCCTCCCTTGTCCACTTATGTAGTCACTCCATCGCAGAAAACCACTAGATCTGGCAGAACTTGCTCTTGGTAAAGCCATGCTTACTCTCTCACATCACCTTCCTGCCTTAGCAGAGTTTCTAGGGTGTTCTGTTCCGTGATCTTCCCTGGCACAGAGGTGAGGCTGACAAGTTGATAATTCCCTGGGTCCTCCTTCCTACTACCGTCTTTTAAAATGGGTGTAATATTTACCTTCTTCCAGTCACCAGGGACTTCACCTGACCACCATGACTTTTCAGATATCACGGAGAGTGGCTTGGCAACTACATCAGCCAATTGCCTCAGGACTCTGGGATACATCTCATCAGGTCCCATAGATTTGTATGTGTTCAGGTTTCTCAGGTGGTCATGAACCTTGTCTTTACTTACAATAGGAGGAACTTTGTCCTCCTGGCCCCCATCTTGTGGTCCTTCAACTTGGGAGGTGTGAGGAGAGAGGCTGCCAGTGAAGACCAAGTTGTTGGGAACCTTAGGCTTCTCATCATCTGTGGCTACTAGCTTGCCATTCTTGCTCATTATGGGGGGTATGCATTCTTTAACCTCATTTTCTGGTTGACATAAATTTGTTCTACTTTTTTTTTTTTTTAAAGAGGAGGAGAGTGTTTCAATTTCAAGTCTAAATTGTTTTCATGCAAAGATATGTTTGAGAGCTTTTGAAAGTTGATTTCGTAAAAGTTTTAGCACTGCTGGAGGAATTACATCTCTGAGTACAGAGCAGAACTAAATCATCGATTTTGCTTCACAACACTGCTTTTTACTGTGTAATGAAAGCAGGGAAAACCCTTGAAACGCTCCCTGAGAGAGTGATGTTGTGACTCATCTCCACAGCAACGGGGAGTGAGTGAACGCTCTGGATTATTCTTGTTTAGCAACAAGTATACAGTACATAAATACATGTTTGGTGACTAGAGTATTGCAAAGACAAAGAAGAATTGTCTGCAGATCCTTATCCACTAAACTAACCAGTAAACCTGGTGGGTGACAGATATTATCGAAAATCAGCGTAGCTAATAATATCAGCTGTTGATTCGCTGGTTTAGTATTTCTTTTAATACGAAGATAAACAGAAGAAAGTTATAATATCCCCAAATGATGTTATTCTGGAAGAATTAAGAGGCTAATTTTATTGTTATTTATTTTTTTGGGATTCAGCCTACATTGATAAGTGTGAAAATCTCTGCCCATGCAGTTACCCCATCCTGGACTATGACAAAAGCATGTTGTGGTATCAGAGCAGCAGACTATCTACCACCAGCTGTCAGCAGAAGGCAGCAACTGTTTGGTTTGAACTACTGAAGTATTTTGCACATTTGCCTGTACCTGTATACATGTAGTTGCGGCCGCAGTGCTCTCTCAGACAAGCACAGACTTTTCATAAGCAGTTCTATAGTCATTATATTTCTTTACTGAGTATAGAATACACATATTACGGCAATGATGATTTTTTTAGAGAACCTGTCTAGGTGGAGAAAAAGTAATGTCCCTGCTACATAGCATTTAGTTAAAAATATTTTTTCTTTCTCCCTGAAAAAAGAGATTATTTCCTGTTTTAAAAGGACCCACATTGCTATCTCAAACATCCCAACTGCATTTCCATAATATCTCTCAATTAAATCTACAGTATTTTTTAATGTGACCAAGGCCACAAGGAGTATCACTCTTCTTCAGAGTGCCCTTGCCAAGCTGTGGGGCAATCTTCAGCTGGGTGGCTCCCCTTGGAGCACATCTGCTCTATATTTGAGTCATATGAGACGTTAATGCTGCTATGGCTGCTGCTAAGGGAGGGTGTCCTTACACTCAAGAAGTTGTCACTGTCTAATTCGTATGTATGACCAAACTTGAAATCTGTGAGATCAGATTCAGATGTTTAAGACGAAACATCCAATCTGCCTTGGACTCTGGAGGCAGGAAATACAGCTAGATGAACCACCACTATGACATTTACCTTTCTGCTGTGATTGGAAAGTATTTATCTACTGATAACAACATTTTTTAAACTATTTCTGTGATATCGTCTCTTTGCAATGAGACAAATTTTCTTACTTCCTCTTCATGGGAGAAGCCCCCCTGTAGCAACCAGTATGGTTGCTTCCAGGTAGTAGCACAAGAGAATTCAATTAATTTTCAAATTATCTCATGTGAGGCAGTAACTAGGAATGGGGAAGTCAAGTCTTTGTACTTAACTGTTGATCAGTTAGGATATGTGTCTTCAACAATATTAGAACAGATTTAACAATGTGGAGAGAGTGAATGACAGCCTACCACAACACAAGACAGCCTCGCATATATAAACCTCTCCTGAAATATAAACAATGTTAAATCCTCCATCATTTGCTCAACGGGGCAAGGTCAACAGAATGAAGTTCAGTAAGACTAAGTGCAGGGTCCTACACTTCGGCC
>NW_009706921.1:0-422 GCF_000703405.1 Apaloderma vittatum | reverse complement strand
CAGAAAGTGCAGCCTTTTAAGAAGAGACTGAACTGTAAAGTAAAAGTCACTAAACAGAACTGGGGTTTTTAGCTAAAACCAGGACAGCACATTTTTTGAACACCTCCAGGGATGGCGACCCCCCCCGCCCGTGCGCAGCCTGTGCCAGGGCTTCCCCCCCCTGCCAGTAAAAACCTCACTAAACCTTCCCTGGAGCAACCTGAGCCCATTTGCTCTTGTCCTATTGCTTGTTACAGGAGAGAAGAGACCGACTCTGCTCTGGCTGCAGACAGTGCCAGAGCCTGGCATTTGCAGTAGAGAGCAGTGCGAACAACTCCTGTGCCAGATGCGAGCAGGTGAACGACCCGCTCAGCATGGTGGCTGCACTGAAGGATGAAGTTGCCAGACAGATGACAACTAGGGAGTGTGAAATGGAAATAGAC
>NW_009706920.1:0-34568 GCF_000703405.1 Apaloderma vittatum | reverse complement strand
ATATATATATATATTAAAATACACACCACTGCGGTACTCTATGTCAGCCCTCTACTATGTGTACCACCTGATTCAAATTACAGCCAGTCAATAAGTTAGTGCATGGTATTTCATACATATATATTGCTTGGATAGAAGATGGTACAAGCAAAGGCATATTAAAGAAGGCTACTGTGAAACAGGTCTTACAAGGAAATTATGCCATAGGGCAAGTAAGATGACAAATCAAAGGCATCCTCTCAAGTCCTACTTCTCCTGAAACTTGGGCTTGCTTTTAAATGTTAAGGCTGTTTCTCCTCTCATGGGACCAAGCATTCTTACTTTTTGCAAGATAAGAGGAAGAAAGATGCAGCCTTTTCACTATATAAATCAGCTTTTTAGAAATAACACTATTTTTTTTTAACATAAAATCAAACACATTTGCAAAGAAATTTCTTCCCCTGAAAAGAGAAATCTAGCCTTTAAGATACCTGCTAGCGTATCTCTGTAGCGCTGCAGAAAGATTCACATTCAGTAGCTTTCTCCTCTAACCTTTTATTTTACTTGCCAATGAAAGACAAATTTATGAAGGACACACCATGAATCTGCAAGATTTTGAGCGCATTCCCACTGCCGGCAGACTTAAGGACAGCTACAGCGCTGTGTCTGCCCTGAAACCAGCTTCAGGTGCAACAAGTTTTAAGCTCCGCTCTAACCACTTCCAGCTTAGGTTCTTAGCTCCCCCTTTTCGAAGAGCAGTTCGGGGTCAGTGGGCGAGAGATTCAGCGTCAGACAAATGCAATTTGCTTCATCCTTCTAGCCCCCACACCAATGTGTTCATTAAAGCCATGTAAAGATTTGTTCTGAAAAAGGCGAACTGTTTAACACATTAACAAATCTAACACCGCGGTCCGCATCTAAAGCAAAAGGCTGCACTTCCAAAAAGAGGGCTTAGAAATATTTAGAAAATAAAGTGGTTTTAGGCAAAGCTATTCCGCAGGGGACTGACAGAAAATGAGGGAAATAAAGCTCGGTAAAGTGATCTACTCGGAAGCAGCTATAAAAATGAGCGAAGCTGTCCTGTGAGCCAATGCGCCTCAAATGCTCAGAGCACCCACAAGGCTTCTGAACAGGCTCCTGATTTACGTGGCTGCTCTGCCACGTGATGTCAGCCGTGGCACAACGTGAAGACGTCGCGTTCCTAAGGGGAAGAGAACGGCGCAGCGAAGGGGGGACTGAATCGCCCCAACAGCCCCGCTTACACCAACAAATTTTGCTCAGCTTTGTTTTTCTCCGACAGATTTCTGAAATGAAAAAAAAATCAATGAGAGCAGCGGACAGTACATGTTTGAAAGGCAATGTTTCAAAGTGTCAGGGGCTTAGTTTTCAATCTTCGCTACCAGAATTTGCAGTGAGTGCAATATGCAGGGAATTAAAGGGAAAGACAGCTCCGGCAGAAGACCCTTCTGACTCCAGGAACACGATTTTCCCTGTCCTTCTTGCATCTTATTAAGAGCAGCCCTCCTTCAGCCACTCTGTGCTGCTGACACCATTCACTTATGTCCACTGTGCAGAATGAGACTGACAGATATTTCAAGTAAATAATGAAACCTGGACACCCGCTCAGAGATGGAGGTAATCACAGGTGCTAATCATAGATTAATTTTAAATGCAACCTTTTAAAAATATTCCCTAACCTCCAGGCTAAGTTAAACTGACAGCCAGTGGTCAGGCAAAAAAAAAAACAGATTAAAAATAAATATATTCAAAAAACCAATTCTGTCCTTGAAGTCTGACTCCCAGTAATTAAGCTATTTTTATTAATTACAAGCATTTCTTTATAATCTACCTCTGCTCCTCAGAATGCAGATCCAACTGTCAAAATCTATAAGGGCCATTAAATATTTACCAAACCATGCTTATAATGGGAGAAAAGGTCAAAGTTAATAAAACTGACAGGCAGCTTGTGTCCAACTTGATTTATACATTATTAAAGTATCACACACTGTAGCACAGAATGCATTCCTTTTGTGGGGCGGAGGGGTATTAACTGAAGAGACTGGGAAACTGTTTCTTAAACATTTGTCCCGAAGAGCAGAAATAAGATTGAAAATAGTGCCAAAGCCGTACTGCTACCGCCAAGACTACAGCTGGGAGATTCCTGATGGATAATAAACGTGCCGTGCACTTGTTTTTTTTTCTTCTTGTAAAATAAACACCTTTGCCTGCCAGCATCAGCTATGACAGCTCATCTCAGCTACAAACATATCAATCCCCCAAAAATTCATGCTCACTAACAAGAGACAGCCTCCAAATCCATTCTCTTCACCTCAGAGAGTGCACCTGAAATGTGCTGTCAGAGGACATGAGGGCGTTAAAGAGCTGACACAGGGAAGCTGAGAGGAGCTCATGGGGTTTAATAAATGCACAGAAACCACAATTAGCTCAAGAAGTCTGTGAGCAACCAGGGGCTGAGTGAGCCTTTGGTCTGAGTTGCCTCCGCACCCCAACGTAGCCAAACGCTGGGCACTCGTGGTTGGCCACGGCTGCCTTCTGGAAGCATGTTCCCAACCCCCTGCCATCTGTTTTTGACAACTGCGCTCAATTAATCCAGCAGAAGGGTCAAAAGCGATAGCTTTATCCAGAAAACGGGCTAAATACTCACTAAACTTGAATACTGGTGCAGCGTGAGGTAGTACTGCACATCATCTCTCATCAGCCGCTGAGGAACTCCTCACCATTCAGAGGCTTTCTTAGAGCAAGCATCCATGTCTTTCAGCTTCGGGGAATTCCAACTGGTTTACATGAAGCTAAGCTCTTTACTGCCTAATGAAATACTCCTCTGTAAAATTTCAACCAGATTGATCTTTCTTTCCCAATACATGGAGATGAAACATAAAATCTATTTTAGAAAACTAAGAAATAAAAAACAACAACAGGAAAAAAATCAATTTATAACACTTAGCAGCTAGGATATATACCAGTGCCAACTTGTACAGTTTTACGACGAGTCTCATGATAGCTGATATTTTTCTTAAAACTGTGGTTCCAAGTAGACATGTGAATTCCACATTTTAAAATCAAAAAAGGCTCTAGCTTTCAAGGATGTGGGAAAAGTACTGAAAATAATACTTCGATACATACAAAAGCTTTACACGAAGGCAAATAAAAACATAACTTAGATTATTTTTCTATTTTATTACGTTTGAGATTCGTTACTTTTCTATGTTAATGGCAACATGGCCTGTATGTTCTAAAAGAAAATATTATCACTAATGCTTTACAGCTTCCATAATTCACATTTTCACAGTGTTCCTGAGTATAAGAAAACTACATTCGTGTATTAGCAGCTTTCAATCCTCCTCACAAAGTGAAATACATCGTAACAGAGAGCACACTTCCAAGTCACATTTCTCACAGTCGTAATCGCAAGGAGGCCAATTTCTTCTTTCACATTTCACATGAACTATTTAAGCAGAGAAGGTGTATTAGAGAAATCCAGACTGGATTTAGTTCCTAATATTTGTTTAGAAGTTAAGGATCTTTCTTTCACATTTCACATGAACTATTTAAGCAGAGAAGGTGTATTAGAGAAATCCAGACTGGATTTAGTTCCGAAAGCACTAATATTTTTTTAGAAGTTAATCACACAGGATCTTTTATTTATTCTACTCCAGAAACTCTTTCCTTACCAGAAACAAAGCAATGCATCCCCTGAAACAATCAAAACAAATAAAAAAGAAGCCCTCCACACCCCGGGAAGGATGGCACGGCGTTCTGCAGATGAGCTTTAAGGTTTGGAGCAGAGAACTTCTGCCACAGCCAAAGCAGAAAGGCCCTGGCATTCAACAGAAGCGTCCTGAGGGTGTCGGGACAGATGAGATTTGGGCCTAGAAGGCTACTCTACAGTGAATGTTATAAAACTACAAACATGTACACGGTGCTAATTTAAAACTTTTTAAATTAAAGCTTTAGCATTAGAATCACACTGGGTGTAAAGGTCTTTAGTTTACATAATTCATGGGCTGGAGATTTTGCATGTGCTGACTGCTGACCAAACAAGTCCTTACACTCCACTTACTGGCAACGCTGCAAAAATTGGTTTGGCAGGGAAAAGGTAAGAATCGGGAGGGGGACAAAAAAAGTAAAAAATTCCAATCATTTACAGCATTTACAACGGATCTGTCAACTCACAGGCTCACATTACATTTACACAATAGCATTATTTACAGCTTTTTAAGCATCAACAGGTTTTCTTTAAAAGGTGAAATCACAACACTTTGTTGCCATATTTTTTCCCATTCTCATGTAAATACTGACCACATGCATAGACAGAAAAGCTTTTTCCCCAGACAGAGTTAATATGAACAAAATGTTTATTTCCATTCCTCCAAGAAATGGAGTTTTATGGAAGTGGCTGACAGATGCTTACCCATCATGGAATTTTCCAAGTTCCCCGTAATACTGGTGAATACATGCACATTTGCCTTCTTTTGACTTACACAGTACTGTGCCCCTCATCATTAAACTACTTCTCCCTTGCAGCTAACAAGGGATTTGTCTATTACGATAAACCTCCAGTCGTTCTTTTGAAAAGAGCAATAAGCAAGCAAGCAGGACACTCCCACAGTTTCATCTCTGCAGACTAAAGCAAGCAAGACAGAAATGACACTACCTTAATTGATATTTTTAAGCTTCTCTCAGATAATGAGGCCAGTTTGGAAATTCTCTTTTTCTCCAAACAATGTTTGATCATTTTAGGCTAGCTGAATTCTTGACTTGGCCAAAACAGCATCAATAAACCAAAAGAGCAGTCTCCAATTTCATCACTCCTTGGTTTTCCTCTTGTGGAACTGGGGTTGCAGCTTTTCAATTAATAGGAAAGCTAGTCAGCGTGCCTTTGCTCTGGTTTACAATTTAATTAGGACATGTCATTCTGGTTTTTTTAAAGCATTTATGCCCCCCCTCAAACACCTTCCCATTTACAGGACTATTTAAGCAACAAACACCTATCCATGACGGCAACAAAGGCTACCCCTGTTCCACTATTTTCTAAATCAAAAGTTATTGCATCTTTTCCTAAACACCCCGATCTGACCAAACTGTGAAATTAATGAGCTCACACTTTGTTAAATACCTCTTGCACAGCACGGCTCTTATTTGCATTGCATTGAGCTGCACAGCGCCACTGCCTCACCCTGGTCAATAAATCAGGAGATTGGAGCATTCTGAGGACATCAACCCGCACATGCTCCTGCACAGGCAATCCTGCTTTTACCTTAGGTCTCTCCTCCTGCCTCCCAAGGTTAGGGAGCTGAAAAACAAGATTAGATGTTTTTATATCTATATATACGTATCTGTAAAAAGATACAATAGCAGGAAATGCATCCATACATATCCCTGTTTCTTTTAACATCTCGTCTTCTCTACATCTTTTATTCCATCATCTTTGAATTCCTATTTTTGCTGAGAGTCCTGTTTTAATTAGTGTCAGATTTCAGCCTTAACGTGTGTTCTTCCATACTTTTCTTTCGAAAACATTGAAGTTCTGCTGACGAATGACTGCATCAATGCTCCCTCACTCCAATACAGCTTGTAAATCTTTGGCTTTTTACCATGCAGAGATAGCAAATCTGGTGGCACTTTCTTTAAGGAATTGGTCAAAACTTCAGCATCTGCCGCCTTGCTGCCAATAAAATTATCTGCGCCATTGAAATTCTCTGCAAAAGCTGCTACTTCTCCTGCAGGTTTTTTTTAAAAAGCATTCTGGAATCTATTTAATAGTTACACCAGCGACATATTCTTGTTTACTGGATAACGTTAAAACAAAGGGAAACTACAGAGCCAATAGGGTCTGAGGTTTAAAGAGATCTTTAAAGTACTTTAAAACAGTAAAGAGGCAGAGTAACTCTAATCTGGGGCTACACACTATTTACCTCTTCAAAAGTATGTATTTTATGCTTAGATTGTTTACAAATACCTCTGGGTGGTCTGAGGGGCTTGAACATATATTTTCGTAAAGATAACTGAATGAACTCGCATTTCACTGTACATGCAACAACGACTCAGACATGTAACAATCACAAACAGCGGAGTAAGATTATTACATTGCATTCTGCATCTAAGTGACAAAATAAAAGCACACCAAGAAACAAAGAGTAGCGTTTTCAAGTAACCCTGAGCTCAAGGGTAGTAGTATGGAGGTTTTCCACTAATAGGCACATGGTCTTAGTGCTGCTCTGCGATATATTCACACTTGTGTGTCCACTTAACGGATTTCATTAAAGTCTAAAGACCCAAGAATTGAACTTGATCAATATTTGACAGAAAATTCAAATTAATTTTTGACAAAAATATTACTTTGCATAGGATAAATAATCTGCAGCTGGGAAAAGTCATCATGAAGACTAAAGGGACAGCCAAGCACACTGCTGCTGTGCTCCCTCAAACAGCCACCAGAACTTGGAACTGAAGACACTGCTCTCACACTCAAATTAATATTTCCTGAAGTCCTAGGCTAAATCCTTGGTGTCAGGGGCTCAGGTGGCAGCTATGTGAGTATAAAGAATGGCCTGCTGCCTCCGTGACAGGGGATGCTCAGGTGCTTATACAAGAGATGTGAAGATACTTTAAAATTGAGCAGTAGAATAAAGGGCTATAGAAACACTGCACAAATTGTCTAGCAGCATGCCATGATCTGCAGCGCTGCAGCCAGGCTTTACCACTGTGGCAAACAAAATACTTTTGAGACAACAAATAGTCTTCCTCAATAAAATGTCTACAAGGCACAGTTTTTGTAAACCCAATTAGCCCAGCTGCACCATCAGACAAAGGAGAAAACGACGGTCAAAGAACAGACAAGAGGGGAATCCATTAGTGGATAAGCAACGTGCCAGTAATGAACCTGGCTGGTACTCGTGCTGCTAGGACTTTTTTCCTTAACTCATTAAATTTAATTATTTTAACTTCTGTTAAATGCCTTCCCTTAGCTTTGGTCACTCACACCATAATTAAAATGCTCAATATATTTAGCCTAGCAAATAAGCGCAGTGATTGCCAGAGAAGAGCTGTTAGCCTAGCCGGGGGCTTTCTGGGAACCTCGGCTTTACTCTGTCTCCCGTGGCCTTCCCCAAGGGGAAGCTGTACCCAAAGATCACATTTCCAGCACACACAATTCGTCCTCAAATGGTTACTTTTGCCAATTCTTCACATCTCGCAGGCACCCTGAAGCAAGGCCGCTGGGGATGCTGATTGCGAGCCTGCTAGCAAGGACAACCAATTAAAGCTCGAAGCAGGACAGTTCGGTCTGGAACAGAATGTATGTGGCCTATTTCCCAATATGAACATTCCTACTATAGCTTCAGAATATTCATGATCGGATTAATTTTCACTTCTTCCAAGACAGCACAAAGTGACCCACGGAAAGCGTCTGTACACAAATCACGGCAACTGATCCAGGTCGCTCTTACATGTGAGAAAGAGGTTTAAATTCTCACCCTCCCCTGTAACACGGATTTTTGCACAGACAAACTCTACAATCACCATAGGTGGCTGGAAGTTAGACATCAGCTGCGTTCTGGAGGATGGGTATCAAAATAAAACACATAATTTTCATCATCTAAAACATACTTGCTTTCAACACTGAATGGGCATCTCTAGAATACTTGCTGGAAAAGACCCACAACCACTGTACTTGGAAGCAGAATGCTGAAAGGTAATGGTCAACAAAACTATTTCTTCCCCCAAAAAAGGCAATCTGAAAAGAGCTTTTCTGCCCTTACTCCAGCTTTCTGCATTCAAAAATTAATTATATATATATGAATCCTGTCCTCAGCCTCACACTGAATTTGGGAGACAGAATCATCCTGCTGATCACCAGCAGCAGGGAGAGCTCTTCCTTCTCTGAGAAGTTTCACTGAAAATTTTCTCGACCTAAAATAGTATTATGCTTTAAACAAGAACTCTAAATTAAAACTCAATTATCTTTCTTTTTCCCCTAAACTCTTCAGAATAGTCATTTACGGCTTACAACATGGACTTTTAAGAATCTTATCTGAAACATCAGATAAAAAATTAGCTCTCCACATTTAATTAGCACATTTACATGAGAAGTTGCATAATCATAAATCTGCAATCCTTGTCATTTTTATAAAAGGTACAGAAATCATCTTACTCCATACTGCTAGCAACCAAAAGGTGTTTTACTACATTAGTTTGTGCAATGCACTATTGATATAAGAACATATGGCCAAACTTCTTTCTTTTTTAAAGAAACCCCCTTAGTGATTTTTGTATGACCAAGCTGTCACGCCTGAAAAAGCCAAGTTCTGGAAAATCAGTTCAAAAGCTATTTTAAATTATACATCGAAAATACTCGTAGACATTTGTAAGAGTCTTAGTCAAATTATTTCTTTAGACTACAAAGAGTTAAATTATGAATGTCTTTAGGGATGTCTTTCAGGTTTGATTGATAAAAGTGTAGCTTTTAACTAAGACTGAGAAAACTGAAGACCGGCAACATTTTTTCCAGAATAATATGCTTCCTCTGCTTTTTTTCAGCACGGTGCACATAAATCAAAGAAATGTTAAAGAGGCCCATACATCATAAGCTGGCATTTTCAAACTATTTACAAAACCTATAATAGTCAAGAGGATGGAAAATATAGAAGTGCGACCAGTAAAGTTACAGAAAGAAAGAAAAGGCAGTTCTACCATCCCAGCAGGGTTAATTAAGGTTGGAAACAACTCTTGACTGGAGAATTTAAAAATACTAAACCAAAACGATCTCAGTAATGAAGGGTTACAAAAGGAAACAAGTCAGTACGTCAGCCAAAACAGAGAGAAGGTGGATTTGAGCGACATGCATGTTCCTTGATTAAGTATCCGGTTCTGAAAAGACAGCAAATGCTCTAATAAGGCTTGAAGTAGGTACAAAAGCAGGGCTCACTTTGCTTCTGCAAAAAAGCAGCCCCCAAAATACCGGTGACTCCAGTGCTTAGCTGCGTATCCATCCAACTTTCAGAGCCCGACATCTAGGCATACAACAGACTTATACAGATGAGGTTTTCCTCAACAACTTTCACAAATGAGAATCTCATCACGTCTTCTGAAAGGAAAGACATGGATGATGGGAAGTTTATCTGTTCATCTGTTGAAGATGTCACACTCTGACTAGAGAGTGCAAAAAAGCACAGAGATGTTTTACAACCAAATCCAAAACTTACTGTATCTGAACGAGTGTAAAAGCCATATGCTTTGCAAAAACACCTCTTTTGCCACACAGTTTTTCTCTGCAGCACAAAGAGTAACAGTTCGAAAGCTGCTGTAATCTTCATTTCTGAAAATAGATCACATATTCTTTCTCTCATCTGCCATGCTTGGGTAAGCTAACCCATTGGAAACCAGAAAAACAAGGAAATAGTACACAATGCAAAGAAAGCTAAAAAAGACAAATCCGGCTGCTAGAAGTTACCTGAGGTTTACAGGTAAAGCAGCAGCTCAGAGAACCTGAGACCTGGAAGAGGACGATACGCCAAAAGAAAGGGTTTGCCTGGAACGGTACACAAAGCTGTTTCACACTTTCCTCTGCCAGCGTTGAAGACTTCCAGTAGGATTATTCTGGATGAAGCTGAGGGATCTCAGAAATATCTTTAGGAGTAAAACAAATGGAATACACCTCATCTTATTTTCATGGGAGCTTATAATGATATTATAATTAACTCAATTACACCACAAGATTAATAGCCTTTAAAACGCTCCCAGTCATTCATTACGGGCCTAATTAAAACTCTCTTCTGGTGCCAAGCCAGCAAGAAATACAAAACTACTTTCTAACTAACCATATATAAGTATATATGGTACTATCTTTATCACACTGTTTGTTTCCATAGTCATAATTCAGTGAGCAGGGGTTCTTGTGTTTTGTTTTTTTTAAAAAAACAATACTATCAAAGAAAACTGGACGAGATGCCATTTTCGAGGCTTCAACACCTGCAGCAGCGTACCAGCTCGCTACAGCCAACCACTTCATTTCTAGTTTTGCTGCAACCGTTAAGGGCTTCTACAATAGCAGATGCCTTTCCTCCCACACATCAATTAATTTGCAAATGCACTCAGGTTGTAGAAATAATGAAGTGCTGAATGCTTTTTTATTGACAAGTTTTGCTGTCAGGAGGTGGATGCTGTAGGCGAGGTGCTAAAATGCGCTGCTGCTATGTGCATGCCAAAGGAGAGGCATGACACACGAAACTTGGGCGACAGCTAACAGGGCACAGTAATTATTTCATTTTCTCCTCTCCCACTGGAACCAAGAGGAAGAAATGATCTCCAAAGCTTTTTACTGTATTTATCTAGGAACTCATAACACACCGTCTACAGCGAGATCTGAGCTTCAGCGCTGACCCAAGAAATACCTGAGGAAGAAAGGAGTGGTTTTTCATATACGCTAAAAAGTTACATTAAAACCATTAGGGTTACAAAGAAAGAATTCAATAACTAGCAAATGCTTAAATTCATATTGCCTAGGAAATCCAAATCGGTCTGCTTGCGCTAAGGATTCAGACTTTGATTACGTGTTTCTTTCCAAGGGACCTCAAATCACCAGTCTGCAGCACCGCATGGATGTTATTCAGCACCCATTTTCATGCACAGAATGTTATTTACAGTATTTCACATAGTGCCCACACTCATCTTCTCAGATGTCTTCTATGAAATTTGCCTTCTTTATCTTGCTTCTTTACAAATACAGTTAAATTTACCTTCACAATTGTTACTCCATTCATGTTGGGTGTGGATCTGAGGAATCTCAGACTTTTAAGAACACTAAATGTTTTTACTACTTACTACACTTGGAGTAGACTCTCCATAGATACTAACTGTGGTCAGGTGCTGAGCCAGGCTGCAAAAGAGCCGGAAAAGGCTTTAATAAAAGCCAGGTTATGGCAAAGTCAGAATCTCTACCCCCACTTGAAACAAAAGATTAGTTGGTAGCCATTCACCATTACTTTCTGTCTTGATCAGCCACTAATTGGAAGTGAAGTGCATCTTGCCAGCTATTCTCTGAAAACAAGTTAAAAACTGAGAACTGAACTTGCAAATTAAATTCTCTACTCTGGAGGACAGCATTTTCCCAAGGATACAGACTCTTCTCATTTTAAGTCCTCAAATTAGAAGGGCGATAGTTGAGCAGAGAACAGACACACCAAAGAGTTACTACGGTTAGGAGCTTGGAGGGCTGGAACTGATCCTTTCCTCAAGCTTCCTAGGAAACATTCAGTCAAACTAAAAGAACCTCTGTGAACATTTAGACTTGCCTCTTACCTAATTCAAGTTACTTCCATGTTTATAATTTAGCAAACGTAGTTAGAAAAACTAGAATATGCATGTGCTCACCTTCCGAGGAGGGCAAGTCCGGTACTACTGCTCTCCAGTTCTTTCAGTGCTTAATTAGCACGCACCTCAGCTGTAGTCTGAATTTGTTAAACTTCTGTTTCAAATTAATGACTTCTTTTTTTTGTCTTTGCTTGCTATAATGAAGAACCCTCTTATCCACTTTTTCCCTCCTCAGTAAAGATGCTGGTACAAAGCGAGTCATCCGTTATCTTTTCTTTAACAAGTGAAAGAAATTGAACTCGTTTGATCATACAGAAGGAGCACAGGAGCCCAAATGCTTTTGATCAGTTCTCATGTCTCTTAACTAGAAAACCCCAAATTAACAGACACCAAGAAAAATGGTAACTAAGTAGTTTTACAATTAAAATAATGCTTAAAATCATTTTCAAGTGTTAATAACTGAAAAAGTTGTTAGTACAGGTACTAACAGATAAGGAAACTTGTTGTTAAAAATAGATGATTTTCTGCTTTTTAAAATATGCGATTTTCAGACTGACCTTGTCCCTTTTAAATTTTTATAGCAGCTTCAGTTCCAATTTGAGATTTTCATACGGGGTAGGCAAACCTTCTTATGTTCTGTATTAAATGCAAGACACCTTCTTGGCATGATCTGCAATATTAATAATATAACAGTACCAATTTCAGGAGCAGCAACGTAGCATCAACACATGCATACCTACATGAACAGAAATTTAGCCAGGGAAATTTAATCACTGGAATCTTTAATATATCATGGGGAAAAAAGCAGGTGTAAGATAGCTCGAACACAACTTGAGTTTTCCTCTTCTGCCATGCAAACACATGACCTTGTCATGCTTCACAAGGTAACACCAATGTAGCTGATGCAAGAAAACATATGCTTCTCTTTACTGGACTCAAAATAGGAATAGAGGGGAAAGAGAATTACACTCAGGGCCAAACCCAAGTTTCTGAAGACTAGACTTGCAGCTGTCACTGTATTCAGCATAAAACATCCCCACCCACACAAGCCCTACAGTACTCCTATCACTAAATGCCAAAACAGAATTGGAAAAATACTTTCTGGATGTGATAAACACTACAGATTCTTTAGTTAGCTAGGAATTTGCACTGATGTTATCAGAGGAGTTTTAAGACTGAGCCATTTTTAAGTTGCTGTGGCACACAGTTAAGCCACAGGAAAACCTAAATGATTAATTTTTCTGGATTTCAAAGGAGACTGACACACATTTGACTTTCCATGTATCGGCTGGCTTGCAGGCACTATCCAATAACCCAATTACCACTTAAAATGTCTACCATCTAATGCACAGACATTTCATCTAAATCTGGACACACCTTATTTCTGCATCTTGATAATAACTAAGAAAATCTGACTGGATCAAAAACCAGCAGTTTGTCAGTACCTCAGTTTATGGCACTGAGTAAACAAACATTCCTCTCACTGCTTTGCGGACTTCATTATTAATGAAGTAAAAAATTGCCAACATCAATCTACTGCTTCAGGTGGCCACCATAAGAAAAAGCAAATAGAAAGTTAACGCGACTGGACACAGTGGCTTATCTGGCAGATTTAGGGAAAGGTAAATTAAGAGCAGTAATCACCAGTGTCACAGGTGAGCTAATAACATTGGACTGGAATTGAAAATTCTTTTATACAGCTTCATCTGACCAAGAGCTGTGTTTCTGCCTCAAACCATATGAGAAACTTTTGTGACCTTCTCAGCTACTTCACTCTACTGAAGTCCACGCTAAAAGCCCCAAGGATATACTGGTCAGAACAAATGGACACTACTGGTCTTTTTCTCTCTTTTTTTTTTTTTTTCCTGAATGTTGCCAAGAAAAGAAGGGGGTGAAAAAAACAGGCATCACAATATCACTTGTTTTATTGAGAAAAGCCAGAGTGGCTATGAAGGGATTCTCCTCCTCTGCAGCTGTCACCCAGCTCACAGCTCCCCAGAAGGGAGCCCACGGCAACCGGCAGAACCACCCCAGGGCTCATCCCGCTGCAGCAGAGGCTGCCCCACGCAGCGCTGCTCGCTGCCGGTACCTCACAGCCTGCCTCAAACAGCAGCAGCAGCTTACCAGCCTTCAGCTGCTACAGACACTCAAAGCCTGCAGCTAGATTTGAGTTGTCCAACATTGTGTCTGAGATACAGAGAGGGAAGAAGCGTTTTCCTTGCCGTTCAATTTATCTTACGGCATATAATCAAAACCACGCCTCTAATCTGGGCTGGAAAACACCCAAGTGCAGCTGAATCAGGGCAACAGCACTGACTTCTCTACACAGTTTCCATCGTACCAAAACTTCACCCTGTCGGGAGCTCACCAACTGCTTCCCACAAACTCGCAATGCATCCAATATAGATGGTCTGCCACGCTCCAAAACTCACCTGTTCTGAACAGCTACAAAAGGCTATACGCTACATTTTCATTTATTCTTACTCTTCTCATCTCAAAACCCAAAGCAATCCTTTTTCTCCAACAGTTCTGAGCTGCCCAGAAGCAAAAAGCTTATGGAGCTAAGCAGCTGCAGCTACGGTGGGTGCAGAACAACAGAGAACTCCTGGAAGTGACTCGTTTAGGTTGAACAGCGAACTGAGAATGTAAAAACATTATTATACATTTAAGAAAAAGCAAAAACCAAAACCTGCATACTTTTGTCTTAGACAAAGAAATTAAAAAAACTACAGAACTGTGACATTATGATTAGGTCTTGTGACAGGCACACACTGATAAATTCAGCATTAAGTTCTCCAAAGGTATTCTTAACTCTTCAGCACTGCACGTACTTACCCAGCCAAAAAGGATCTTCCTGTATGAGATCATACCGCCAGCAAGATGACAAACTGGTATGCATTTAAGGAAACTGGGGCGGTGGGGGAGCAAAATACTGCTTTTCATAAACCACGATTTTTTCACTTGTTTCTATCACTTCTCTAAACTACAAAATTTTTTGTAAATGACGTCACTACCTACCTACCTTCCAAAGTTACTGTATCGCGCCAGTAACTCAGCAATTATGCAACTGACAATTCGCTCAGCTACAGTTTTTGCCCAAGATATTTAAAAAAAATACATAAAAGAGCAAGGAAAACAACTAAATAGGGGCAAAAAACTGAAGACTTGCTGCAGGCACACAAACCAAACAGGAACAATTGAAAACCACAGAGCAGTTAGTAATTTATACTACTGAGCCTAACGCCCGGACAGCCAGGAAAACAGCTGGCTCTGCACTATGGAGATGGCTCCACGAGAAGCAATCGGCACAGGGACGCTGCAGGAATGTAGGAGCACTAGTTCGCCTGGTTGGTGCAACAGCCACAGCAAACTGAAGCGCATCTCTTCAGGGGATGAAACGGAGCTAAAGTAAACGAGACTACACCAAAATTGAACTTATCACAGTTAGCTTGTGTTCCTTGATCAAGTATGGTCTAGTTTAGACTTTTTTTTGGTCAGCCCTGCATAGTTCTGCGCAAAAACCCGAGCCTAATCGACCCAGCACCAGCAGTGCTCCTCTTCCTGTCCCGTCCCCCTCCCAGTAATTCTGCATCACACAGAACGACTATGAACGTTAGCTATTTAGTTCTACTTTTAGCTCTGCTTTAAATAAAAGTGTGCTGAGTGCAAGCTGCATAATGAAGGCTCAAAACCATGGAGATGACACAGACTGCAATTGGGCAGCATTACCAGGCTGTGGGGTTTTTATTTCTTGGTTTTGTTTCTTTTTTTCTTTCTGGCAGACTTAACTGAATTTGTGGAACCTAACCAAAATTTGCCAAGGGAAGTTTGCGACTACATGCTGGAGCAGGCAAGCCGCCGGCTGGTTTCAAACAGAAGTCGTTTCAGACCTTGAGGACATCCTCAGAGTCTACAGACTCCCAGCGCGCATGCACACAGAAACACAGGAAGAACGGGTGAAGGGCTTCTGGACAAGTTCATAAGGAGCTCAAACTACATTATTTTCTCTAAGTATTACATTTCAAGGCCATCATGATGAAGCAATATGTCAGTCATGCAAGGACTTTTAGTAATGTAAAAAAATCTAACCTGCAATTCTTCAGAAAGGCCAAATCATCTTTTTTATTTCTTTGAGTTTTCACACTTAACTTTGAGTCCCTGCACAAATGTCTTTCTCATTTATTGATAAGGATAGGTGAAAAGAACAATCACATTTCCAGTTCTTTACAGGCTCTACTTCTGCACTTTAGAAAATTCACTGTTTCCACAAGCACCCTTTTAATGATGACAGGCATCATCAAGCGTTCTTAAAAAAATAAAATAAAATGAGAATTAATCAACTTGCAAGAAAACAAAAACCAAACCAGTGAGTGCAGAGTCAAGTCACTGTTTGACTTTATCAGCCACTGGGAAAATCACAAAAATCTGCTGCTACTCCAATTTGATCGCGCAAGCTTGTGAAAACTTTGCCTTGTCCATTTTTCATTTTAAAAAGTGTTCTTTCCATATTTACCATAAGTGCAGTGAACATGAGACATTCGTTTTCCAGACTTCATGTTGTGGCTGACAAAGCAAAATGCATACTGAGATTAGAAGGACATCAGAGCAAGAATCTCTGAAAAGGGCCACTGTAAATAAATGCACAGCGAACGTCTCCCCTGCCCACTCAAGCAGAGTCCTCAGCCACTGCCGCATGTCAGCGTCTATTTTAAAAGCAGGTCATGGATGCTTACAGAAAAGCCACAGACCCTTGATTTCTATACATCTGGGAATTCCTACATTTTGCAAGTTAGCACATATGAAAATGCACTAAGGACAGTACTCTGAGTTAATCTGAACTCTGGAAGTTCTACTACAAATAACCTTTGTAAAATAGTCAACATTCCCTATAACAGGTTTTTTGGGGGAAAGTGACTGTTAAAAAGAGACATCTTTCCATGTCCTGTTAATGTAACAAAACCCTCACTACAACATGACCATCATCAAATATGCATTTACTAGCCGCACAAAATCATAAAGTTACTTTGAAATTTGTTTGAAGATTAGCTAAAAGCACTGACAATGCAGTATTCTCGTGATTCAAGAAGAGTTCCCAAGCCATTAAAGTCTATTCCATTTTAAACAGTATTTCTCCTCTGCTGCTCTATGGAAGATCCACGCTGAAGGCCAGCATGTTTATCAGAACAGGGAAAGACCAAAACTTGACCGAAGTCCTACCAAATTAATACAGCAATTACATGGTTCATGAGTGAAAAATCTTGGAAGAATAATGTGCTTTGGTTTATCAGCTTACATTTTCTTTTTCCTCCATCAATTCTTTTTTTTTTATTTCAAGACTCCTTTTGCTTTGTTGCAGGGAAAATTAATTGAGCAGATGAATGTTCTATGTCCCTGCCACTTTTAGTTCATGCAACCTGGTAGGGCAAAGCAGTTGTTTCATTTGGATTCTTGCAAAAAAGCAACAAGAAATTTACTCATCTCTGTATGCAGATATGGTTGCCTATTATATGGAAACGTGACTTTGAAACACTGTATTTACAAAAGACAATATTCCAAAGCTGTTTAGTCTCTATGGACATCTGTATAATATCACGCTGCTCCATAAAAAGCTATTGCCGAGATGTTCTTTTGATTCCCCACAATCAAATCCCTTCACCCATTGCGAGGATTATGCTTCTGCTGCTCTTCGAAAGGACAGTATTATCCCTCGGATGCATCAACTCCAGCAACAGAATGGATCGCCTAACAAGGCAGCTAGAGCACAGCTTTCCTCGCAGCCTTCCCCTGAAAAAAGAGCGTCGATGTGGTCTTGCAGACAGAAGGTATCGGCTCGGAGGAAATACAACTAACTAGCTCCCTCATCGACAGGAGAAAGCAGGCCCATTGACTTGTGCCCTTTATGTATTGATGCTCTAGCTGAGTGAATTAAGATGTACAGGGGAAAAGCAAAGAGCATTAGAAGCAGGTATACAATGCAGGAAAGCATAGGAGCAATTTTATATCTTCTTCAATCTTCCTGAAACGTGATTACAGTTGACCTTTAAATCTAGTAGATCAGCCAATCAATTCCGCTGGAACGACCCTGTATATGTGATCTAAGAGCATACCCATACCTAAAAAAAAAAATTCCAATGGCTTTACGGCTTTCTGGCATAGTCATTTTATTTTGCTGTAAAAGTTACCAATTGATTTTACTTGCAAGAAAAACACAACATCAAAACTGCAGCATCAGCAGACACTAAAGGTCTTGGCTTCTTCCAGGATGAATGCAATATCAATAGTTATTAGGATGTATTCATACAAGGTACACAAGAGGGATGGAAAGAAGATGCTAGTAATCCCACTTAATCCTAACACAACCTCGACAGGTTCTTTAGGCTGTGGGAAAAAAAAATGAGAGGAAAACTATAAACACCAGGAAGCATTTACCAGGCAGAATGTTGAATTTGGAACAGAAAAGATATTTAACAGTTCTTTAAGTAGTAAAGCTTTCGTGTCTTGTTAGCTGTTGGATATATTTCAGACAATAAATTGTGCTTTGACAAAATAATCTGAGGGAGGCTTCTGGATGGTATTTGTCCGTAGTGGACACAGAATCGAGATCAGCAACTGTTAGTGATGCTATTTGTGTGCAGCATCTCCCCTGGATTTCTTAGAATACTCAGTCTGTAGCACAATCCTCATTTTATAGGAGGGAAAACAGACTCGGGTGACAGAGTGACTTGTGAAACCTCACCCAAGCCAAGGACAGTCGAAAGAAGAGGATGTACAACTCCAGGGGCCCTCCGGTCCCAGTACAAACTTGGCAATGCTGCCACTCCTGAAACCTTCACCCCCCATCAGAAATGTTTTGATATGTCTACACTTGCATTCACACAAAAACTAGACAGCAAGTTCTTTTAGGCAGAAAGTCGATAATTTCACACCATATTACATGCTAGAGTGTGCAAAAGAAGCAGACAATTGGAAATGAAAGGTTCGCTTTTGCTTATCAAGAGTAAGAGAGCGTACAGATTTATCAGCTCTGTGATCTACGAAATTTTTTACAAACAGCTTTGGAAGAGGCACCAAGCAGTGGAGCCAACCCAAAAAGAAAAAAAAAAAGAAAGAAATAAAAAATAAAAAAATAAAAAAAAGAGGCACTGAGCAAACTGAAAACGCTACATTGAAAATTCTGAAAATGCAAGATCTGACTTCAGAGTAAAACTGAACCATAAGGCAAGCCAGAGAACTTGTTAAGTCTGAGTGCAGACAACTGCAGAGAAAACTCTAAATAGAACCCAATCGAAAGCATATGGGTAGGGCAGGGAACATTAGAATAAAAAACTAACTAATGGTAAAACACACGGATGTTTTTTTTTAAAAGTCATGCAGGAAGAGAAACACATCCAACCTCATTGAGAGATAACCTTAGGGGGAGGAGGAAACTATTAACCTTTTAACTGCAGCTTTCTTGATACAAAAGTGGCATTTTCTCTGAATGAAGGATTCCTTTAACATAAAGAAAAGCCAACTTTTGAAGCAAGGTAGAGCCCAGTAACACGGCAGTAGTTGAGAATGTCATGATTTCCATCAAGAAAACTGTTTTGCAGAGATTAGGAACAGCTGTATCAAACCAAATTAGACTAAAACTGGAAACAAGCTGCCAAGACCCAAAAAATATATTTTATACATAAAAGAACATATTTGATTCAGCTGTTTTATTGTGGTGGTCAGCCAAGAAAGAGAAATAAAGTAAAATTCTGAGATTCCAGGCGTTGTCAGAGAGACTCTCTCATTTTTAACACTCTTTATGTAGATTTATTCCTTTGAGCATTTGGAATAGGAAAAATGTCAAACAGCTCATATTACAGATTCTTGAATATTCCCAAACCATGGGAAGCTTAAAACAGTTTAAAGACACCTGAGGGCTCTTTCTGCTCTAGACAACATTCTACACATCTTCTGTAGCAGTAAGAGGATGTTGCATTAAGGAAATTATACTCGATTCCTGTTGACATGAAAAGATTACAATAATTCACTTAAACCCACCTCTTGCGAGTAACAGTACATGCATCCAGCTTCTTTGTGTGCATGCTTGCAGATCCGAGGAGGCTTTTAGTGGCTATTTTCAATATCGATTTCCACAGGAATTGCAGTTTCATGTAATGAGAAGTAAACACGTCTATTCCAGAATACACCATAAAATGTCACATCTAGATGTAATTCCTTTGTGTCTAATGGCCCATGCAACGTACAAAGCACCTCTTAGGCTATGCCACTGCAGTTACAAAAGCTTAAAGAACCCAAATACAACTACCAAATTACTCAAGAGTGGTGCTGGTTTGGAATAGAACTATTTGTTCCAAAGCACAACTCTGAACATCAAAAACCCTTGTGATTTTACCACAAGCTGCCAGATGTAGCCATTACAATCTGCTTTCCAACCAAATCAAAACTGATCTTGAAAATATTCTTCGCCTTTCAACACAGTCATTACTTTTCATAATACTGATATATACTAATTCTACCCAATAAGCCTATTAGATATTACCGTCAGCTTGTCAGTAGTCCTGGTTTGAGCTAAAACAGAACCAATCTTCTGTTCAACAGTTTCACTTTCAGGCTAAGTCTCTTTGAAGAGACTGCACTTAGAAAGCTCACACTGTTTCCGCTCACAGCGCCTGCTTCCAGGAGCAACAGAGCTGGATGCTTATAGTTACTACTATGGACTGGTGTGCAGAACGGCTCCTGTTTGTGTTTGCTCCTCCAGTAACCAAGGTCACTGACAAACCTTGTGTGCCACGTTAGGGTGCCACACGTAAAAAGCTGCACCTCTGAGGAGAAGCAGCACCCCTAAGTCTTGTCAGAGACCTCCCCAGTGCCTGCCTGCCCTGCAGTGCCAGTGCTCACTGTCCCCACAGGCTTGGGTTCAATCTTGGGCTGGTATATACTATTTTAATTATTTACTTATTAGTACCACTACTGTTTCATTAAAGCTGTTTCAGTCTTCTTTTTCTCCCAATCCCTAAGTCTCTCTCACTTATTCCCTTTTCCCTTCCCCTTCAGGGAGGGAGGGGAGTTAATAGAGAGTCTCTGTCATTCATTTAGTGGCCAGCACAGCCCTAATCCTTCACATCAGTCTCCGTGCTTTTGAAGGGGAGGTATATTGGAACAAGCCAACTCAGGAGCATTTTAGAAAAAAAATGAACACTCCAAGAAATGCATTTTTAACTCACTTATACGCCAGGCAAGTGTACAACTACAGCCATTTGCCAGTTCCCTTTCCGGATTACTCACACGATCTAGCTTTAGGCATTTAACTCAAGTTCTCAGCAAACTCAGTGAAGCACCAGAACATGATGAAATGCTTCCCACTAAGCCAAGAACCTTACAAAACAGCACAACAAGGTAACTGCTGCTCAGGATACATAAACTTTTGATCTTTCTGTGAGAAGATCAAAAATGTGAAAGACTAGCACCTGGTAGAATCAATGAGCTTTCATTAAATCTTCTTTTATTAATTCAGAGTACATCTTTTTCTAGGTATATTGTAACTGAACAAGTGTCAGTGGCCAAAAGATTTTATTATTTCTTTTGTTTTCTTTCTTGTGCAAGTGGAAGCCTTATATGCAGGCATTTAAAATTAGACAAAATGAGCTACTACACACACTTGGGCTAATCTTGTATCAGCAGAGACAGCGATAACATTTACTGATAGTCACCTTTATCTCCGGAACTTCAGGATTTTACAGCTCTGATAGATTTAAGTGTTACCCCATACCAAGAAGATGTACCAACAACAAATGGAGTTAGGAGGGCAGTAATTCTGAGTGCAACGTTCATGCTGAATGTTCTCCTACCAACCCCCAAAGCCGCCCGGCTGTGGCACTACTAAGATGTCTAGGAGAGCCAAGAGATATTTCTGCAACTACCAAACAAGCCCAACAGCCATAAAGGCCACAATTCTAAGCACTGTGCTTAAAGTACTACTTTTCCCCATTTCTACTCCTTGCTGACCCAAGACAGAATAATATAATTACAGGGGGCAAAGAGGAAAAAAAACCCCACAAGCCCTTTTCTCTAGAGGCAGCATTTTACAAGAGAAGGAAAGTCTTGGTTTCCTGTAGAAGAGTCGCATGTGAGAGCTCCTGTAGAAACCAGAGCACCAGACTCAAGCATCCCTAAAAGCTGGGTCAGATAACCAGCCAGATCGAAAACGAAGTTCAACTGCAAGAATAAACATTTTCTGAAGAATGAAAAATGACCGCATGTGCTGCAAAGTGTAGCTTGCTTCCTGTTATTAGTGACATCTTACAACTTCGGGGAGAACAGGCAACCTGCTTCGAACTACCAAGCAAAACTTTATTTTACTAACAGGAATACTTTGAAAGGAGCAAATTCACTCTGAAAGGTCACCTGAGATCAACTGCACATCTTTTTCACTACATCTCTGCATGTTAAAACCAAAAACCAGGCAGACTTATGAACAGTAACGGCACTGATGTCATGGTCTGTAATTTCTTAATTCACATTCTCCAACTGTGACAGCATCAGAGCCACAAAACAACAACACTACCCGCAGGTCAGGACTACTCTTCCCCCCCAAGAAAACAAAAATCAATATGCATTGATCTCAAGAAGCAAGAGATTTCAACAATCACCATAGACTTCCTGGGTTACATCTTCAACAGCAGAAGCCCAGTATGAAGTTTGCTGAATCTAAAACTGCTGCCACATTTTCACCAAATTTCCCCGAAGCAGTAAACAAGCGAGTGGTCTGAACTGCACTGTTGATTATGTACAGCTCCTTACACAGACTATTTTCAATTTTATTAGTTTTTAGGTGATTTCCATGTTTTGTAGCCCAGTTATCAGCAGAATCTGATTAAGATGCAATGGGGAAGAACCGAGTATTGCTTATATGCAGTTCAAACAATTAAATCACCCTGTGAACTTTCCAAGGTGGCCAACTTTAGTAACTCCAAAAAGATTAGAGAGATGAGCATACAACTGTGCTGAAAAACCCCCACAAATAACAGTCACATAAAAAGACCTGACAACGACAATACTAGAGAGCAACAGGGTGACATCATTAAATTCTCCATTTTATTATTTTCTCTAGAAGCTATTAAAAAAACCTCCACCCACCTTTTCTATATAAAGAATATGAATGTGATGCTTATCACCTGTTATTTTATATTAGTGTTTGTATTCCTTGAATGCCCTTCACATGAAGGTCCCCAAACGCTTTACAAACGTCTTTAATTCGCCTCAAAGAAAGTGAGACACGACTTTAAATCCCTGAAAACATCCTGTATGCTGTCCTGGTGGCCAAAATCCACCAGGTAAGTCAGGCTTTCATCACCAGGAGCAAGTCAATCTTAGCTACTGAGAGCTGAGATACCAGGCAAACATGAAATTCAAAGGAATGCTGGGTCCGAGGGTTTCTTTATGACGCTGTTGCTCTGCAGTCCTATATATTCTTCAATTAATCCCCAGACAACACGGATTTCCACTTATACTTTGTGGGATTTCTCAACTTCTAAAATTAAAGCCTCTTCTTCCGATCTAATGATTGTACCAAGACTTACTCATCAACTTACTGCACTGCTGTGCCTGTGCAGGGCTTAGTTTGATTCCAAGTCTTTTATTAATACAAAGCAATGCGGTTTTAAACAATTTAGTTTGATGACCCCGTTACACAGTTTAGGAGGGGAAAGGGATCACTGACTTACAAATCCCACAATTCGGTCATCCCATGTGAACTGTATGAAGAGTTCTTGCAGAGGGTAAAAAAAGGAGTTAGAGGAGGAAGAACGGGGAGTGGGCAGAAGAGTTTTGCTTAAAATAGAGCAACATCAATCATCTCCATCCTGAAACAGGCTAACAGCTAGAACATTAATACTTATCAAAAGAAACAGGGAAAAAACAACCCCACTCATTAGCAAATAAAGGTGTTGCAAAGCATTAAACAATTCCCACCAGCTGACAAGGGGGCTGTGATTTATAATAGTGTGTATTGATATATCACTTCCCATAATTAGGAAAAGTGAGACTGGTACCGCTTAGAGCATTGTTTTGATCAGAGCCTCGAAAAATACTGCTGAATAACAACAAGCACCAGGCACACAACAGAAAACCACCATATCATGCTCTTAGGCTGCTTCAGATTTGGAATAAAGCTTTCTAACAAAACCAGCAAGAAAGGCAAATTCTGTTTGGACACATAAAACCTTACTTCATAATAGCATCCTAGTGGGAATTACTACTGTTGTAACTCTTGGAAAATCACAGATATAAAACATTCAAACCATGTAACAAACAAGTCAGAATCAAAACCTAATTATTTCCCATTTTTTAAGTAACAAGTTGCCCATCATCACTCTTCTTTTCCTAAAGTAATAAACTAATAGTCTACTAAAACATCAAAGACATTCAATTCCCTGCATACAGGTACAAGGTGGTATATGCAGCAAACTCTCACCTCCATAGCACGTTCCCAGTAGCGCAAAGAAAAAACCAAAGTTGTATAGTTATATATGGAAACAATAAAATATTTAAAATAGGCATGGGTTGGATTCTGCCTTAAGTTTTACTGTTGCAATTATTATTAGCTTTCCTGTTTTTCCTGTTTTCATTAGGGTTTTCACTATATTTCCCTCTCACTGTATTCACCTTTTTTTTTTTTAAAACTAACACTGCATATCCCATAGACTCTCAGAAAAAAAAGTATGCCACTTTTTTCCTTCTCCAGTAAAGTACACATAAATTATTGTAATTCCTGTCCCCTCCCTTATATTTTGGTACAAATACTTCTTTCTTCATCATAGCTTTTCCAGTACTTTTTTCCCCCATGACTGTAATACCATGGATAATTTGCAAACTACTTGAATTTGCCACTCCTGCCACTGCTGGTCACTAAAATCAGCCCTGTAATAACAAAAGTCAATATTCTCCAGACAGACAAGTGAGCAATAATTAATAACTATGGCAGCTCGATGCCATAGTTTCCTAGTTTCCTAGTCATGTTTAAAGAAAAGAGAACATTAATGTAATTCTGAACAGCAAGGGCATTTCACCGAAACATTTGAGTAAAATCGCACAAAATTAAAAGCCCGTAAAGGGCATTTTTCCAGACTGCCAGACAAACGACGTTAGTCATCAGCTGTATAATATTTGGCATCTGCAAGGCATTTCTGTCCAAAGAACCCAATGCACTCGAGACACATTTAAACAAGAAACTCTCCCAAGAAGTAGGTTATTATCCTATTTTATCTGTAAGAAAAACGAGGCACAGGAAAAATCATGTATCCTGTTCAAGGTTACAACAAAGATTAGTAAGAGAAGCAAGAATCGAATCCAAGTGGCCCAGCTCCTGCTTTGCGCCCCACGTACAAGAAAACACCAGTTTGTGTGTTGTTCATTCCTCCAGTGACAGGAACATAAACTCCCAGGGCTTATCTGCCCAGGGAAGGAGGCCACAGCTGGTAATCCCTCAATGCCTTTCCACTCCAGCTCTCTCTCTGAAACACTGATGCTGCTCTTACAAAGCAGATTAAAATGTGTTCTTCAGAGTGCAACACCGATAGCCTTGTAGAGACTTGTCACTTTGCTTCAATTAAAACCTTATTTTTTCATTTGTTCCCTTCTGTGAGCAAAACAAGGGATTTTGGTCAATTCAAATCTTTTCAGTAACTTCTTGAGAGCTTCTGCTCACTGAGAAAACCAGTATCTCGAGCAGCACCACAAACCTTTCCACTCTTAGCCCAGCAAGCACAGGGAATCTTTAAAAGCACGCTCCAGAAGCAACGGGCAAGCAAGTGATCCCGCTCCTGTGAAACAGTTTTCTTCAGTGCCACACATCTCTGACTGATATTACAGCATACCTGAAAAGAAAATATTTCCCAACTTGGGCAGATAAAATCTTAGCAGAATAAGCTGGACCTCCATGCAATGGCACGTCACAATATCATAACACCGTATTTTTGTACATAAAAGTCCTGAAAGGACAAAACGTTGGCCACCGGCCCGAACTTCCAAAGAACTGCCAATGTAATAATTCACTTACGCTGTCAATGCTACCGTAAAACTACATTAAATTCAAAATGTTTGAGGGTATCCAAAATTCAAAATTAATGTTCCTTGGAATGAACACTCCATTTTACAATCAAGATGAACAGGGGGAAAAAAATAATATTTCAACAGAGTTCCTCTACTATTATTGTTAACATTTAATGTAATTTATTGTCATTAAACTCAATATTTGTGTCTAATCAATACTAAGCCACCAAGGGCAGTCGTAACAAGTCTGGACTTTCTCTACAGGCTCTATTGATTTCTTTTTTTGAAATCTACAATAAACACAATTTATACAAATAATTTATCAGGGAACACATCAAAATAATTTAATAAACAAAAACTGTATATTCCTTTTCTCTTCTGTCATGTGGCAGAAAATCATTTTAACTCATTAATGGTGATCTCAACAGTTCGATTTGAAATTTATGTAAAAACAAGAGGAAGCTATGAAGCAACAAATTTAAATCCAAATATTTTTGGTGTGTTTCCACATGCAGACCAACAGTATTTTTTCTGTATTTGCCAACGTATTACTTTCAAATAAATTTATGACAACTCCTGTCCAGCTTTGTTCATTTGGAATATTTACAATGGACTGACACTGGGAAGTTTATGCAAATTTCCAGGATCATCTTTTCTCAGATGATTTATTTAAATAATTTGATCTAAATCCCACTTGCCCAGAGAGTCACAAAGTCAGAAAAGCCGATTTTTTGCTTTCTGCTTGAAGTGGTAGATCATCTAGCCTTCCCAAACCCACTCATGATGGTAAAACAATACCACCACCACTCCCATACACCTCGACACATCAATTCAAACCACAGAAGTGTTGGAACTGCAACAAAGCAAACTGACAAATGCAGCTCTGAAAATAGGAGAGCATACACCATTGTGAAGTTAAAAAGAGGGAAAAATAACATCACCTGTTCAAGACTACAATTGTTCTAAGTTTCCTCCGTTTCTGCTGCTAATGGTATTATTTGAAAGTCTGAAAACAAAGTCTTTACTGCAAAGGATAAAAAAAACAATTCAGAAAATGGAAAAATTACTTACAGAAGACAGTATTTTCACTTAGGCAAGTAAATTCTGCTAATACTGCTATCGTTCAGCACCTTGGGGAAGACAGTTTGCTGCTATCCAACAAACTCAATGGTTCTTAAGTCTGGTAGAAAGAGTAATTCTACAATAGTTCTTTAGTTGATTTGGTAGTTGATTCACTTTGCATATACTCTTCAAATAAGCAAGTGAAAGCAAATAAGCGAAAGCATCCTATGAAGAAAGGGGAAACTTGCCCTGTAAAAGCATTTGCCTTGCTCAGCAGACACGGAACACATTGTGTGTTTTCTGTTCCACCGCAGTCAACGGAAACACTTTAGCAGCCACTGCCTGAGGCACACACAGGGCTAGGGTGTACAAATGCTTTGCCAAGGGCAAAGAGGATGAACAAATACCCACTAGAGGCAACAAATAACCTCCCTAAAGCAGCAGATGGAAACCAAAAGTTTATACGACTCGAATGAGTCCAAACTCCTAGATTCCAAAAGCCTGCATGTACTCTGCCTGCCAGCAGTACTGTAAATGGATCAGGCAACTCCACCATCCAAGCTTTATTAAACACCCTCTCTAGGGGTAAGTATGCGATGTATGCATCATCAACCCCCCCCCCCCCCCAAAACCTCTTTGTCACTCAGTACTCAGAACAAATAGCAAGAAACATGCAGTTGCTTGGTAAATGATGCTCTTAATCATGAGATTATGGTTTCACCTCTGGCAGAAAACAAGCAGCATCCAGGAACGAGGAGATTCAGCTTTATAACAGCCCTTGTTACAAAGGTATCCTGAAGAACAACAGAAGCAAGTTCTTCCAATGCTCTGTCACAAATATGAGGTTACGACTCTTTCTTTTTTTAAATCAAAACTTAATCAGTATTTTAGTCTAGTAAGTGACTTTTAAAAGTTCCTTTCATCTGAACTGATAGCTGGTGCGCTCTCCCCTGAATCTCAATCCAACAAAAGAAGCAAGTCACACGGGGCAAGGCAGCAGCACTCTGCAGCTCAGTCCTGACTGTTCCAAGGAGTATCAGGCCACACATACAAAACTCTTCCTACTGCTGCTGTCGTCTTAGATTTCAGCTGCTCATGCACAACAATCATTTTTTAAAAAGGAAAACAAACAGCTATGAACTATGAAAACCAGAATTCAACTACAATTACTAAACAGAGACAGTCCCCATGACAAAAAAACCACCAACCTTCCAGTTTCTACAAACTCCCTAACTTACCAGTAACACCTTATCTGCATTACCCATACAGAACGAGAGCTCATGTTTATCTTATCTAATATTATATCTTCCTTATTACATTAAAGGGCACATATGGATCCTTCTGGGAAGCAGCACTTCAATTGTAATGAAGAAAACCTCATTTCTTAAGTAAAATTAATAATTAAATAAAATTGAGGAGGAAGGGAAAAAAGATTTATCACGCAGACCTCAATACTGTTCCATGGCTACTACATGCACCGCACCAAGTAATTTACTTGTATGATTTCTACTGCTACACAAAAGAAGCTAAAGCAAAGAAGAAAACATTGAGCTCTTGTCTGCAATAAGATCAACTTCTTGTTTTGCAGCTGATGGCTTGTGAGCTGTCAAACACCTGAAAAAGTAAAGTTCCTTTACAGCTGCAGGTGTATGTAATTAATGCATTCGACAAGCTGCTGTGTTCCCAAACAGCTGCTTCCATTAGACTCACAACTTTACCACCTGCAAAACTATTTGGTAAACTACAGTAAGTAAATACCAGCATAGCAGGTGCTAATAAATAATGAGTGCTGCCAAGGTAACGCACTTCTGTAAAGAAAATTTTCATTTTTTTCTGTACCCCTGGAGCAGGCAAACTCAAAGGTACTCAGACACAGAGGAACAAGTGTTGTGACACACAAAAGTAGTAAAATAAGATTCAAGACAAATCTCTGTGATTGTTAAATGCAAACCGTCTCTACTGCACTAAGCCAAAGGGTTAGGTCAGTAAATTTGGACCTAAAAGTGGGTCTTCTCACAGTACATAACCAGCCACAGCTACAAGTATTCACTGTGATAAACAAAACAATTTAAGTGTCAAGCAAGTCTAATCTATATTAATGTTCACATTTAAACAGAGAATTTTCTACTTAGATACATGAGTATGATTTTCACTATGCTTCTCACCCAGCACTGCTACTTAACCTGAAAGGTTTGTCCAGGCATCCAAGACCAGAAGAAAATTTGGCCTTGGCTTGACCCAGCATCAAAACAAAGCTGCAAATATAAAGAATTAACTGTTCTAACATGCACTATCTCAGGAACCACAAGGAATGATGATTAATACAGCCTCAGTTGAAATTTAAAGAGAGAAAACTAAACAAGCTTTTACTTATGCAACCAATTTTTCCAGAAAAAGTAAGAGTCATATAGTTAAGTATGATCCACCCCCAGATTTACAAAACTGCTGAAGTTTTAAATGCATTCATATACCAAAAAAAAAAAAAAAAAAGAAACAATTTGGTAGTACTATGCTTCAAAGAGTTTCATGTGGTCTATGGTATTTGGAAGGTTACTGTCATTGTATTCTCCAAAACCTGGCTGAGAATATCATTTCTAAAGCAGAAATACTGATACAAGTGAACCAACTAAAACCTCCTCATTCAAGCAAACAATTACATAGGATAACTTTTGACATGCTGGGCATTTTTTTTGTTTGGGCTTTTGATGATTTGTTGTTTTGGGGTGTGGGAGTTTTCAAGCATTACCATTTCAGGTCTCTAACTGTTCTACCACTTTTAGATAAAACTAATGCAGGAATTTTTTTTTAAAAAAATATATGCAGTACTATGTACAGTGTTTTGATGTACTGAACAATAATTTGCTTCTCATGAGATAGCCCAGTTATTACTACCAACCTTACTTATTACTGTCCTACAAGTTATTACTACCAGCCTCCCCACGTTTTAAGGAAAATCAGAACGCATCAAAACATGCGACACAAAGTCGCTCATTTTCCCTATATTTCATGAATGTTCTTCTGGAATTGCACCATAGCCCTGAAACTACTCCATCTATGCTCCCCTGGCAGCCGTGTGGCTACTCCCGCCATCAGTAATGCATGAACAACCAGAGAGAGGGGAAAATGCCCTTATCTCAGCTCATCAAAAATACAAGCAAGTCAGCCACAAAGGAGTCACAAATTAAAAATTAAATGCAGACATAAAGTGTATTGACACATCACCACACCTAAATCCTCCCTTCAAAGCAACAGAAAACGCCAGACACACAGCTAATAAGAACAGAAGGCAGCTAAAGGATGTAATGCAATAACGCGGATTGAAGAAGTGTATTTAGCGATGAAGAATTAAGCAGCAACATACAAGAGCATCAGCAGGGTTTTTGCTCCTAATGCTAAATCCAGCAGCTACACCCTCACACGGGCAACACTGCTCTCAGAAACGGGGCAACCTACCCGTGCCTGCTGACTTCTGTTTCACAGCTAAAAGTTACTGTTTAAGTTGTATTTAAATAGCGACTTTTTACCTAATGATTCTGAACTTTACAAGCAACTTTACAAGTTCAGAAGAATCATTAGGTAAAAAGTCGCTATTTAAATACAACTTAAACAGTAACTTTTAGCTGTGAAACAGAAGTTAAAGACAACAAAGGAAGAAGAAAATATATACTGCTTTTCTCCTAGAACATTGTGTATTTGAGTGCATAAGACACTAAACCTTTCTGTTTCTGAATTAAGAGTCCAGTACTACAAAAAACTGCTTTTCAAAGCTCCATAACATTCTAAGTTAATAAAAAACTCCATTAGAACAACTCTGTCAAAGCTATCTCGTTATCAAGTGAGTTTACTCTGATAATGACGCAAAGAAGTAATTAAATCACTGAAGACTTAACTGCATTACAAGTTTACATGTATAAATATTAGATGGTTTTATTTTTTCTGAAAGTAGCAAATGAATTATTTTTCTTCAGTGCCAATAATCTGCTTCCAACAGCAAGAAACACAAGCAAACATAAAGTATTTTCTCAATTAATAAATCTCTAATTAAAAATCCTTCCGGTCCCCCCTTTTCCAGCCATACCAAATTTCTATCAATGCTGAATTCTACCAATTCCAGACGACATTAACACATATTTGTATTCTGAAACGTGACTGTACAAACATTAATGTAGTCCTCGTACAAACACTATTATAGTACTCTATTTTAAATATGAATAATATTAGACTAGTTGGCTCAACGTACAACAAGAACTTGCCTACGAGGTATTTCTGTAGTCTGAAAGTCTTCCTTGTTCAAGTATCGTAATAAATAATTTAAAGTGGAATTGTTTCTTTTAATGCCCTAAATATTTTCACATTTACTATTCCTGCTTACTCCTGCTGTCTGCTGTAAGTTTGTTAGAACACATAGCTCTGGAATCTCACATTAGTAATAACTGTCATGACACAAACTAATCCATCCTTTACATTTTGTAACACCTCACTACTATTTCAAGCATAAATTTAAGAAAGCTTTCAAATACTTATTCATTTAAATATTTCTATAAAAAGTAATAAGCATGCTCAAAAAATTCAGGATGGGAACAGGCAACCTGAACCATAACGGTGCCCAGACAGGGACCAGTAATAATTGAAATAATGCATTGTTTACTTATTTAATAAAAGAGTTGCTGAGCCACAAGTAGACTGTGTTCAGAGAAGGAAACATACCTATCCCATTTTTGTCTCCTGATGTATTCAGCACAAAGGTTTGTGAACCTGAATTATACTCACGAGAAAGAAGTTTCTTTCAACAAAACCAAAACCTGCATTATCTGCCCTTCTTTTTTAACCTTACTTAAAATTCAACGCGATATATACAGCCTGAAAAGACTAGATACGCCAAAGCTGTTGAATACCAAGTTACTTCTGAGACCAGTTTACCTTCTGAGATCGATGCTTTTTAAGAGCAGAAAATGGTACGGAAAGGCATCAAGATTTCCGATGATGGCGATGCCCCTACATGTTTCTTTCCAAGTATTACGTGTGGAGGCAGCATAAGTGCTTGACTCTCTGCTCTAATAGCCCACTGCCTTTTGCTACACCGTTTACCACCAGATGCAAGGACATGACATACTTTTTATTTTGTATCTACATACGATGCTAAAGCGCTAGCATGGAAAGTATTGTTCTGCTTGGGAGCTAACATCCCATTTGAAAAACAAGGGCATGCCACCCTTGAAAGAACATATAGGTACGTTTCACGCTCCTCAAACTCACTAATTTGGACAGTCTCAAAAACTCAGAAGTCTACCTTATCACAAATCATAGAATCACAGAAACATTCAGGTTGGAAAAGACCCTTGGGGTCATCAAGTCCAACCTATAAATCAAACATTCTGTAGAAATATGGAACTAAATTACAGTGATGTATTCTTTTACCTTATTCGACCATTTGTAGGCTTGAAGCAGCTGGCTGTAAAGAGGTGTTTTGTCCTGAACAGGATCCAGACTCAGCAGTCCACTATTGTGCAGGGGGTGGTTCTCAGATGGTTTACCAACCAGGTTGCTCAGACGCTCCAGTTCACTGAAAGAAAACAGAACATTATGGCTTTTAAGTCAGATCTGCAGATACAGACACCCCAGACGCACAGGTCTGCTGCAGGCACAGCAACCGTGCATGAACTCGGTTCTAATATCAAGGTAGTTTTAAATACCTCTCCAATTCAATAAAAAACATAATTGCTCTCCTTATCGAAATAACTTAAAGGGCTCTGTTAGTCATTAAGCTCAGTACTTCTCAGGAGACAAAATATAAGTCAAAAGTCTTTGTAAGATAACCTGGAAAGAATCAAACTATGGCAGGTCCTGCTCACAAGCATTTCCAGAACCAAGGGCATCTTTTGAGCAATACCCTCAGAAACTACAGAACTCTGACTTTAGTGCTGCCTGCAATACTAGAAGTATTTTTTTTAAAACCATCAAGCAGGCAAGATATCTCAACATTTTATTAAAGAACTAGAAATTAACATTGTCCTCATATAAATGTACAGAGGAACTGGGATGAGTCCTAAGCTTGGAGATGGTCCTGCAAAGTTCATGATTACTGTAAACAAGTACACACATCCCCAGCTCCCAGGAGAAGGAAGCATCCTCTGACTGCTATGAGCAATTTGTACATTTGTAAACGTGTATAAAATACTCAACTAAAGCACAAGCAGCACCATTTTCCCATGACAAAAGTCTCACTGTGAAATGATCTATTATTGCTTCATATCTCATTTGTCAAACACTACATTTAATAATAACAAAAGTTAAGCAATTTTTAAAACTTTCATTAATCAATTGTAGAAGAAAGACTGGCTAGTTTGCACAGATATAAAATGCAGTTTTTCAAGTGACATGACTAATCAGGTGCCTTTCCTTCTAGCTTTTGAATGTTACACCCTGCTCTGAACTTCAGAACTTACACTAAATTAAAAGCAGGATTCAAATCCTTCAAACGGTGACTTCTGAAAATTGTTTTAAAAAAAAAATCCCAAATATCTTCATTTGCATTTAATAAAGGTTATGAAAAAAACACCAACAATTACGGAAACTAAGTTAAGATACTTCCACATTCTATTACCACAAAATTCTTCCTTTATTAATAATAATTTCTTCAAGTTTCCATGGCCTACATTTCTTCTAAGCCTCTAGGGCTGTGTACACTCATGACCGTGCTTAATATTTCTTGACAAAATAACACAATAAAAATAAATGTGAATAGACATAATAACTGTTGATTTCTTGAACAAAGATCCCATTCAATACTTCCATGACATAAGCCACAGTCCACTGATAATGTTAACTTCAATACACCTTGGAGTATTCCCTTACTACTTGAAATCTGTGCTTTTCAAATATGCAATAGATTATGTAACACTTAGATGCTATATAAATGACAACATTTTGCAGCGGTTATGCTTCCAAAAAAAGATAAATTAAATATACTCCATAGCGTTTTTAAAAAGTTATATAGCAAGGAACTAGGTCACCAAAGGACTGACAAGCATATCCACTAATGCAGTGGAAGAGATGGCGAAAAAGGAACCAGTGGAACTTGATAATGAAGCTACTCTCAGACACAGCAGTAAAGACAGGGACTAACTGCAAATAACCACACAAGAACATCGCAGCACTGAAATACTGGATGATAAACTGCAAAATAGAGGAGTGTAAAACACTACACACGAGACAAGACAGGTCAGAGCCAATTGCTGTCTATTATTGTTCAGGAACAAGACTTCGCAGTTATACTAGAAAATTCTTTAAAAAGGTACCAAGTACAAGAAGCAGGATGACCAAAGGAATGGCACAGCTCCCACGTAGGGAACCATGAAGACTCTTCAACTTGAAAACAATAAAAACCAAAGAGATACCACCGAAGTCTCTAAAGCCGTATACAGCACCATTCCTAAGAATGATTATCTACCATCTTTCCCAAGAGAAGGGAAGAAGGAGGTAACAAATTATACCACCACACTCAGAACTAAAAACCACCACGGCCAGCAAGGAACACATTCTTATACACAGGAGCCTGAGCATTAAATCTCCAGAGGCGAGATGTGCTCAGCAAGAGCGGGTACACACCTGTCCAGCTCTTGGACACCTCCCTGACAGCTCTGCTGGCTCCCAGGCAGGTACATGGAAAACGGGGGGCCCTGGCAGGATCCTCACGGACTCAGCAGCTCTGCTCAGCTGGAACACAGCTGCTGCTATGAAGCAACTATACTCACGTGTGCTGGCCTTCTAGCCTTACAGGTTATGGTAAGGAAATGGTCCTTCTTGAACCACTGGGACGCTACTGAATAGTCTGAACAGACATTAAGATGTGTTTCATTCTTCATAACCAAAAAACTTTAATGAACAGAGAAGAATCGCTGTGACCAAAAGCATTCCCCTGACCAATACAATCCCACCGACAGCTCCTTTTCAAAGACAGAAACGAACAAAACCCAGGTAAATACTATGAGCAGCACCTATCCCTTTTGAGACCCTGGAACGAAAGCCCACGACGGGGTAAGGCCCAGGCGGCTGGAAGGAGCAGGACGGTGCGTTTGCGCATTTATTTGCCCACAACTTTCTCCGGGAGTGGAAAAGGCACCGGCGGGCGCCTCCGAGGGGACAGGCCCCGC
>NW_009706919.1:9138-10776 GCF_000703405.1 Apaloderma vittatum | reverse complement strand
TCCCACCCACCCCACCCGGGCTGCAAAGCTGGTGCCTCATCCAGGGCGCAGGAACCACTCAGGCTCCCCAGTTACCATGGGTGCCCTTTGCTCCTCCTCACCTCAGGGATCTCACAAACTCCTGCAGGGTGGCCAACCTCGCTGCTGAGCTGGCTTGGCAGAGAAAGGGCACTTGCCTTGTTTGCCTGCACTGCCAGGCCCTGTGGGCTGGGCCCCCTGCTCCACTGCCAGGCCCTGTGGGCTGAGCCCCCTGATCTCACCAGGGCCAGAGCCACGAGCAGCACCCTGCCCAGATCACGGCAGCCTCTGAGCCGCCTCCCACCACCTCAACTCACTGCACGACCCCCCTGGGATGCCACCAGGCAGGACTAACATACCCAATAAACCTGCATTTACCCACCTACTGGGTGTTTTAAGCCGAAGCAGTGATTTGTTTCCTTAGCTACCAGCGATTTTCCATGGAATTGCAACACAAGACTCCCCTGCACAAGGCTCAAAGGCTGGAAGCCACCTAGCTGCTTCCAGCGGCAAGGTACCAACTGTCCCACCTCCCCCTGCCCCCGAGCCCTCCTCTCCATGGTGACCCCACATGCTTTACACATTCCCAGGCATCGAGGCAGGACTAGGGGGGAACACTGTTTTTGCTACAGGAGGTAGCCAGCCAGCCACACACGAATGCAAACCCAACTCACGCTGCTCCTCGATGTCATTCTCCGACTCGGTGGACTGGGCTTTGTAGTAGGTGACCCCTCGGACAATGGTGGGCTTGGAAGGAGGCCGGCTCCTCACATGCAGCTTCCTCTGCAAGAGCTGCTCGGGCTTGTCATCCTCCAGAGAGAGGTGCAGCTCCGGGAGGGACTCGACGGAGTTGATCTGCTGGGAGATGGTTTCATCTTTCAGGAATCTTTCTTCATATTTCCCCTGGAAGAGACGCAGGAAGTTGTTACGGGACGGGCCAGCAGAGCCGTGTTTTGTGGTACGGGGAGGTCAGGCTGACCAGCTGAGCATTGAGCGGGATGCTCTTCTCCTCACTCCTTTATCAGGGTCATTCTCAGTCCCTTCTGCCATGGGAAATCCTCCAGGAGACAGCAGGGGATGGCAGACCTTGGTGAGACCCTGCAAACTTGGAACTAGGTGCTCAGTAAGACAGGGACTATGGGATGCAGGACCCCAGGATCATGTTGGCAGAGCACACCCCTCGCTGCCACCGCTCGCATGGCCCCCTCGCACGCCAGGGACCAGTGCTGGCAGATGATCCGTAGGGAGCGTGCAACGTGCACTGAGCTTTGGTCGAGCAAAGAGGCTGAAGGCGCCTTCCTAGCAGGACTGGAAACCCCCCCAGTGCAGGGACTGGGACCACCCCCTGGGTCAAGGACCGTGAACCCCACACTGAGGCAGCCACCAGCCGCCGCGGCTCATGCCTGAAGGATTTCATCTCATCATGAAAGGAAATCGGAAAGACAGCCCGAAGGTTGAAGCGGTGCCCATTTGGCTGAGAAGACAGGCCCAGGGTTCCTTCGCGGCCCTGCCGCAATTAACAGCGAGAAAAGAGGAACGTTGGGAAATGAGGTCACTCGGGGTAATAAAAGCCCGGTGCTGCACGCTGCCGCCCGGCCGGGGCTGGCTCCTCTCCAGCGG
>NW_009706919.1:8521-8994 GCF_000703405.1 Apaloderma vittatum | reverse complement strand
CCGTGGGAGCCCACCCCGGCGAGGGACCCTGCTCCCGGTGCTGGGGAGGCCACACGCTCACCTCTGGGAGCTGAGCACCCCTGGAAATGATGCAGCAAACGTTCTGTTCCCCTCTCTCCAGTCCCCTCCTGTCGCCCTGCAGAGGGGACGCTGGGGCGAAGGCAGGATGCTCCTCCAGGAGCCACCCAGTGCTGACCAGAGCAGCATGGGGCCACCCTAGACTGCACCACTGAAGCAGCAAGGGGGTCAGGACACCCTGGGGAGGCCTTTTCACAAAACAGGCCTCTCACACCCCTTTCTGGGGCTGCACAGAAAGTGCTGCCCCAGGCAGAGGATGCCCCCATGCTGGGCGAACCCCACAGGAACCCCCCACAGTCTCGGCGCTGGAGCCAGCAGGATGCCCGACCCTACCCAGAGCTTGCCAGGCGCAGGGGCTGGCTGGGGAAGGGGTAATTGCTCGGGAAGGAGGGCGA
>NW_009706919.1:0-8106 GCF_000703405.1 Apaloderma vittatum | reverse complement strand
AAGGCTGTTGGTGACGAGGCTGGAGCAGTTCTCCCTGCCCCTGCGGTGAGGGTTCTGCAGACCCTCCTCCACGTTGGCTGCTGCCCGGTGGCCTTCCTGCGTGAAATTTCTGGACATGCCCTAGGAAAGCAAGAGAGGAGGCTTTACAAAGACAACTGATGCTCTGTGTCCCCCAAACCACAGCACAGGAGCAAGCAAGTTCTGTGCTGACATCCTGGGCTGACGGCTGGTCTTCTCCACGGACCTGGGCACAACAGCTGCTAAGAGGGTGTCCCTGAACCCAGGGGAATCCAGAAACCCCCATCCCTGGTGTGCACATCCCAGATCCACTCTCTGCCACAGAGGCCCATGGAGCAACATCCACCTTCAACCACAGTCACTGGTTTGTAAAAGGAAGAGGAAAAGACAAGCTAAAACTTCTAAAGTCCCAGCCTCTCATCCTTTGCCTGTGGCAGCAAGTTCATCTCCCGTTTATTAATCCCAGTTTCCTAGCAGGCTCCCATCCCAGCTGATCCCTGCCCACCTGACCCGTGAGGCAAGTCCTTGAGGTCTACATCCCGCTCGTCTGGTTTCTGTCCTCCAGGTCCTGCCCTGCTGCCCTGTTGTGCCTGCGCTCAGCAATTGCTCCTCCTCACCACCCTCCATTTGCACAGAAGAGAGGGAGAACTTGGAAAGAGGAAGAGAGGCAGTGACCCTCAGAGAGCTGTCCTGGGACCCTTCTTAGTCCCTCAGCCATAAGTTCATTCAGTATCCAAAGGGTTGTTGCAGTCTCTGCTCATCTATCTTAAACGGCAATGGCTTTGAATAGGTTGTACATCAATCAAAGCATTTTTGTACTGACACTGGGGGCAGCTCTCCCAATCCTTTGTTTTCAATCTGTTCTGCCATTAATTTTTCCTAAAACCCACCGTGACCTCCATCTGTGACCTCAAACTTGCCAGCTGATGCAACAGCTGCAAACTAGAGACAAAGCAGAGAAGCCACCTCACTAGAGAAGACACTAGCTCTGTGGACCAAGTAGTGGGGATTCCTTCCCTTTACCAACATGATTTGTTTAACATACCTTGTTATACTGGAAACAACATGCAAAAATCTTCTCATCTCTGCAAAAATACACTTCTGAGCTCAGTTAACCCCTAACGCCCTCCATGGGCATCTGAATTCCCACTCTTTACCCAGGAATCATGAGTCACAGATTTATCATGCAATTTTGAGGCAGAGTCTAGTAACGCAGGGACTTTTCAGCAAGTGTTTTGCTGCAGTAAGAAAAGGAACAGGGGATCTCATGATGCTCTCCCAGGAGCAGGGCAGGAGCAGGAGCAGCTTCGACACCATCCTCCTTTTGGAAGGATGGCTAATTTTGACAGCCTCATGCCCTTATCACTTATTCTGTGTAATGTCTGGCTTATGACCTGTCTTAGGGATAAAATCAGCCTCCCCTTGGACAGGGAGGCACCACCAAAGCCTGGACTGTGATGCTGCTTGAAGCTGCTCAGCTGCTTTGCTAGGGAGCAGCTGCCAAAAGCACACCCGGCTGGGAGGCTGATGCTTTGAAGCCACGCCAGGCTCTTGTTCAGCATCTCAGCTGTCCATTGCAGCAGATCCCATGGCCAATGTGGGGTGTGAACCTCCTGAATTGATGTGCTAAGCCAGCAGCAGGAAGCATTTCACACCTGCCGCCTGCACTAGTGGCACTGGGGAATCTCTATCTAACCCAGACCTCTCCTGTTCTTCTCCATCCCATCCGAGTGCCTGCAGGCAGCTTCAGCTGCTTGTTACGTGATCCTGCAGCCTGGCTTCTGGGAAATTAAAGACTCAAGTCTGTGATTTCCCCCCCTACTCCATCTCTGGCCAAACTACATCAGCCAGATTGAGCTCTCTGCCCGCCTGCCTCGCTGCAATGGGCTGCGAGCAGAGCGGCCACACTGCAAAGTCACTCCGTTGTGTTCCAACGGACAAGTGCCACCAGCACCGCTTGTGCAAGAACCAGCTGGTAGATAGGGCCACTCTGGTACTGAAGAAAAGGGCAGTGGTAACCCCATGTGAAGTCATCCCTGGTGTCATTTGTCAGCTCCTAACACTTACGTCACCTTAGCCTCTCACTCAGCCTTCAGCGAGGTCTTCGAGGAGCCTGCACTCCCTGTCCTGACGTGCTGTGTCGCTCTGGTCTGACCTGTTTAAAGGTGACAATGCCCAGCAGCGCCATGAAAATGACTGAAAAGTCAACCAGTTTTAAAGTTAGACAAACTGGTGGACCACAGCTCCATAAACAATACCAAAATGGGAGGTGGCTTGTCCCCTCCCCCCCCCCCGCCCCTAATCCAGCTGACTTTGGATGTTAAAGAGCCGCAGACCATCGGTCTGTCCCGATGGGCCCTTTGTGTTCACCGCCGCTGCTCCAGGCGATCCCAGCTCACCATCCCATGGGACGGGGATCACCCTACCCCCAGACCCGCGGTGACCAGTGCCACCACGGCGAAGCTCCCCAAGGGGGATGTGAGGCGGGGGTCTGGCGACACAGCTCCCGCTTCCCTCACTCGCTCCCCTAATTAGTGAAGGCTCATCGGCAAACCAGAGCAGCAACTGGAGAACACACTAAACCTCAGGGAGAGGGTGGGATTGCAAACAAAAACATTCGTGCTTTGTTGGTTTTAGACCTCAAAACTCCTTCTCCCCCTTTTTGGGTCAATCACCGTGCTTGGAAAACCAGAGACCCCCAGGCAAACGTGCTCCTCTCGGCTGTCTCCTCCCTGACCCCGGGATGGAGCACGACGCGCCTTCCCAAAACACTTTGCAAGTGGAATTTTGGCTTTATAAATCATCATCCCTCAGCTCCTGGCTGCAGACAAGCAGGACTGCTCTGCTCTGACAAGAATGTGGAATTACCGCCCCAGATATGGACCATGGGAGAAAATTCCAGTATTTAGTCTGGCAACCTGTTGCTGCATAGCTGAGCGCAGCTTAACAAACTGCAAACCCCACGCTGTGCTAGCCAAAGAAACATTAAACTGTATGGAAGTGAAAATGATTTCACTAGAAGTCTGTTCTAAAAGAATGGAAGGTACCTTATCCATCCTTTTAGCAGCATTGAGCTCTTTTTAAACACAGGCCAAGATATCATTTAGTCCTTAAGGAATCTGACCTCCTTAGCAACCAGCAGCCCTGGTGAGCGTACCCCAGCACCAGCCCTGAACCTCTCATCCTCACATCAATAGTCTAGTCTGGTCAAGCTTAATTTCAGACAAATAGTTAATTTCTTCCAAAAGGAGCAAGTCTCTGACTGTACCAAAGGTACCAAGAACTTGATTTGAGGCAAGTCCCACCAGAGGCAACAACCTGGAAGGAGAGTAGGGCTCGTCTTACCTCCTCAAGCTTTTCCACCCGCCCCACCAACTTGGTTGTCACCGAGTGCAGCTTCAGAAGGTCCAAGCCATAAAAAGCACTTTCCAGCATTTCCATGATTGAGGACAGCTGCAAAAGGAGCAAGCACACTGTTAGTCAGAGGCATTTGCCATAAAGAACCCCGTGTGATTTCTACAGCCAAAAAGTCAAGGGCAATGCACACATCTGAGTGCAATAAATTTATTATCAGGCAAATTTTTCCTGACACAGCCCTGCTGCATTGCAGCCATGGACAGCACAACACACAGAGCAACGCAAACCAGTGCTACAGAGCTTCAGGGCATCCAGAGAGTGTTTTGGGTGCTGGGGATTAGTAAGCAGAGCAAAGAGAAGCACTGCCCTCTTTGCCAGCTCCAGTCATGTTTTCTCACAAGCCTGAAGGCTTAGCTACTGCACCAGTGACTTGAATGGCAGCAGAAGAGGCAAGAAGAGACCAGCAGCTCAAATAAAAGTGAGTTTGAGATCAGAGTCTGATTTTGTGCCATCCTGTGCTCTTTTTTCCTGGAACAAGAAGAAACTTGCTAAGAAATATTAAAATGTTCACAAAGGCAAGAGTAAAGTAACCGAAATCCAGGGCCAGCCTGCTAACAGTTTGCTTCCCAGCAGAATGACTTTGTCAGAGGGATGCTGCCTTCTCTTTCAACCACCTATTTCAGAGACACCCTGCATTTAACTCGCTGCCTTCCTGCAGCAGGGAGAGTTGCATCCCTGCAACCTGCTCAGCACCAGCCCTTGCTCACCGATGATCCTGGGGATCCAGACAGCAATACCCTTGTTCTGCATTTTGCACAGTTCCCCCGTGCTCACTCTGCAGAAGACAGCACCGAGGGAGTCCCGGGCTGGTGAGGAGGGCTCCCATACGTGCCTGTTCCCTCCAGTCCCATGTGTCCAGTGTGGTGCTGCCGACCTTACAGCTTAGATGGCTGAGAATAATTTTCAATTCAATAGGGAATTACTGCAAGGCAGTGACATTTTCTCCCAGCAGCTATGAACTGGTTGACAGAGCTCCATAAACACGGGAGAAGAACAGGCAGAACAGCTGGCAGCACTCTGAGTTTCCACCCCAGCCTCTGCAGTCTCCCTGTGGAGCTGACAGTAAAGGAAAGATTTTTTGGGGCCAGATAAGATGGCAGCATTAAGAGACAAGGACTGTTTCATGGCTACGCATCCACTTTCCACTGAGAACTGGACAGAGACGACCGATACAATGCTCGCAACCTGCCAGACAGTCACTGGAGGCAAGCCCTTTCCCTCCAGGCTGGATAACTTCCATCACTGCACAAAGGTTGCAGACTTCGTTAACCACCTTCCAAATCTTCCTGAACACAGACTCCCAGGACAGATGCTGAGCCCGAGGCCCTCAAAATTCACAGCACGCTTACAAGCAGAGGAGCAGCATGCTGCAGTTTCACAAAAATAGATCTTAGAGTCAGCTACCCCTACCATCACCAAGTTGACCCTCCCCAAAATACCGTACTGATACACACACCAGGTTGTTTCCTTCTCTTCACCCATTGCACACTGGCTCTCCCTCTCTGATGGTCCATGCATTCCTATGGCACTTTATTAAAGGCACGGTTGGGATGGAAACCTTCAGCTGGGACACCCAGCTCAGCCTTTCGACCGCATTGGTGTGCCCCAGGGGCTTCCTGAGCTTATCTACTCCTTTCCATGCCATTCCCTCTGGGACGAATCATCCAGCCCACCTGTTGTGAGGGAGGGCTCTCATTTTGGGGAGCTTCCCACAGCCCACCCAGAAACAGAGTACTCAGAGCTTTTGAGAAAGCCTGTTAAAACACAACAGACATAGAGCACAACTACGTGCATCCCGCTGCTGGGCCAGGCAAGAACGATGCTTATCAGCCCAGCAAGGAGAGTAAAACCCCGGGGCTGTCAGGAGCAAGGCAGTCCCAGCTCTGCCCCTCGATGATGAGCGTGGAAGCTGCTCCTCATGAGTCACCTTAGTGACTTGGATCTGTGTCTTCTCCTGCCTTCTGGCTTCTCCTACAAGAGGTGGCTGTTCCAGTGCGGCCAACTCCAGGAGGTCTGCGCTCGGCACGAAAGCAAGCCTGTTTTCACAGCTCCTAGGGCTTGACTTTTGCAGCAAAGAAAAACCCCACGTGTGTATATTTGGATCATTCTTGTGAAATCGTTTGGCCGCAGATCCTTGCGAAATGAGCGGGGGAGCCTGGGCTGGTTCCTAGAGGACACGCTTTCACACCACAGCTGGCTGCGAGCAGCTCCCTGGTGGGAAGAGGCAGCCGGAGCCAAGGGTGCAGCAAGTCACAATGCTCTGCTCCTCCTGGATGCTGACCGGCTCTGGAGAAGACCAGGAGAGAAGTGTGACCTGCTGGAGAAGAAGCTCTGCGTGCCTCCAGGCAATGGGCTGCTGTGGTGGCTCTGTAACCTCAGAGGGTGTCCCCTCCCCTGACCACTCACAGCTCCTCATCTAAGGCCAAGCAGGACATCCTGGCTTCTCCTGCAGACAAGGGACCACCAGACAACTCCAGACAGAGACTCCTCCTTCCCTGAAATGATGGATTGCCTGCCTGTGCCTGTTTATCTTCCCTAGCTGCAGGGAAGGTTGGACAAGAAGCTCCTGACTGCTTGCAGTCGGACAAGACGAAACACATCCTTGAGCTCCAATTTAATTAGAACAAACCCATCATGGTGGCCCCAGCAGCAGGCTGCCCCACAGCACTCTGCACACTGTCTGCCTTCCCACCAGAACTGGGACTAGCAGCACTGCCCCAAGGTATGTCCCATCACCACACACAAGTGCCACCAGCACTCAACCTTCTGCTCCAGTGACTCTCCAGGACTAGACCAAGTCAATGGCCCTTATGGGAAGATTTCTGCTGCCCTGCTGAGGCAACAAACTGGAAAACTCCGTAGTGTCTGCTGCTAGCTGCTAGACCAGCAAAAGTAAGCATCCAGTAAAAGTCACAAGGACTTAGAACATATTGTCACATTTGGGAAAGAGGTAGGTATTACTAAAGAGATCAAATGCTAAATAGTATAGAAGCATCAGCATTTAAAACAACAAAACCTACCCTGCCACGAGCCATCTGTGTAACACACCCTCACACTGACGCATCAGCAGCTTTTGGCTCACGGAAGCCAAAACAGTTTTTTGTGTGGGTCCTTGGGAACCCCTCTTGGTGATGAGAAAAAGACCTGGCAGCTGCTGAGCAAAGCAGAGCTCTCCCCTAAAGACACTTAGTGCTGGACAAAGGGTAGGGAGCAGCCCAGTCCCTCCTGGGCTTCCAGTGCAGGCAGCCCTGGTGAATCCCAAGCAGCACGGGATGAATCGAGTGAATCATCAGCTGCAGCTGCTCAAATCAATCCCTTAAACTGAGCTTGATTTTTATAGCAAGCAGGCAGATATAAAAGTAACCAGGCAACGTTTTAGGAAAAAAGTTTAAGAAGAAAATGTTCTCAGAAAAAGCTCCAGAAAAAAAAAAACACCTTCAGAAGATCTTCCCCCTCCCAAAAGAGTCCCAAATTCAAGCTGCTCTCCTACCTTCAGGTCACTGCTCTCCGCCTCCCTCAGCTTCTTCAGCCTGAAATCCCCCTCGCAAGGATTGAGCGCCGAGGGGGGGGCCACGCACGCACACTTGCAGCTGGGTCCTGACGTGATGGTTTCCACCGTGTAAAAATCCTCCGCTTTGAAAGCGCCTTCGTTAATCCTTTGGCAGGCACCACGGCCCAGGGGTCTGACCACGCATTTGCACCGACAGTCGGAGCCTTCGGACACCGCCTTCACCTTGTCGTAGTCACCTAACAGCTGGGCACAGGGCACGGGCAGTTAGCAACCTTCCCATCCTCTGCTTGCCCAGCAGGGGACAAGGATGCTCTGGACCTTGAGGTCCAAACAAGGGCACTTATACACCCTGAACCTCCAGGCAACTGGCCAGCTCTTCCAAAATCTGATGACAAGTTTTCTAGAGAGCGTAGAGCTTTCTGATCCCTACCTGCAAGGGGAATAAAAACTGGCCTCTTCTGTCAGGGTGTTTTTTATTGCGCTTTGCGTAAAACGGACCTAACTGCTTTGAATTTTAAGCATGAGAACCTTAAATACAAACTCCGTCCTGCTGTCTTTTAATGCCCTGTGCCCAGTATCAGTATATCCAATGTCATCTGCTACCCTGAGCAAGATTTCTTTACACGGGCAAACAGGGCAAGGGCGAGCTGGAAGGGTGACCAAAAGCCACTCTATAAGCAGCGTAACCTGGTGGTGAAGCAGTATTTCTGATCAGCTCATACAATGCCAGGAATTTCCTTTACAGAGATTTGCAGACAGCACTTCTGAAAGCCCAAGCACAAAAATAACTTTGACGGTATGTTTCCAATAGTCTCCACGTTAGCCATTTCCGAGGGCAGATAATAGCACACAGTCTGATCGGCCAAATCTAACAGAAACCTCCACCGCATCCCACTGGCGGGGAAAGAGCCTGGATCCTTCCTCTCCACACACAAAGAGGCTCCACCAATTCCCCTCCCAAGAAGCTCCCCGTTTTCTGAAAACCCTCCGGGGCAACGATATGATGGACCCTGAAAACTGCTCCCCCTTGGGCTTCGGCGAGCTTGCTGCACCCCGGGGCGATAAAACTCTGCAGCTGCGCTCATCACCGGCATTGCCGGTGAGCGCTGGGCGAGCGCACAGCGTCACCCAGCACCCCTGACCGTGTACACCCAGCACCA
>NW_009706918.1:0-1734 GCF_000703405.1 Apaloderma vittatum | reverse complement strand
CACCTTCGGGGGGGCCCGGCGCCGCTTCACTGCGGGGAGGGAAAGCCAGGGCACGTATGGATCCATACGCACCTCCAGGCAGCCCCGCCGGGGCAACACATAAAGCCCGGATTGGAACCTATAGGGCCCTAATCTGGACCTATAGGCTTCTAATCTGGACCTACAGGCTCCTAATTTGGACCCATAAACTCCTAATCTAGACCTATACGCTCCTAATCTGCACCTATAGGATCCTAATCTGGACCTATAGGGCCCTAATCTGCATCTACAGGGTCCTAATATGCACCTATAGGATCCTAATCTGGACCTACAGGCTCCTAATTTGGACCCATAGGATCCTAATCTGGACCTATAGGCTCCTAATCTGCACCTATAGGCTCCTAATCTGCATCTACAGGCTCCTAATCTGGACCTATAAGGCCCTAATCTGCATCTATAGAGTCCTAATATGGACCTATAGGATCCTAATCTGGAGCTATAGGCTCCTAATCTAGACCTATAGGCTCCTAATACACACCTACAGGCCTCTAATTTGCATCTATAGGCTCCTAATCTGGATCTATAGGCTCCTAATCTAGACCTACAGGCTCCTAATACAGACCTACAGGCCTCTAATTTGCATCTATAGGCTCCTAATCTGGATCTATAGGCTCCTAATCTGGATCTATAGGCTCCTAATCTGGATCTATAGGCTCCTAACCTGGGTGCACATGCAAGTAATTTGGATCTATAAGAAACTATATAGCTCTAAACTAATTCTATAGAATCTTAGTCTGGTTTCATGTGGTTCTATACAATCCTAACCCAGTTCTATACGCACCGAACACACCTCTATAGGTACCTATACAATTCTTATGCGACGCTATAGATCTTTATATGACCCTAAACCGGCTCTATGTGGTTTTAATCTTATTCTATACGGACCTAACCCACTCCTATAGAACTCTATACGACCCCATACGACTCTACTCTATTTCTTCACACACCCAGCATAACTCTATAGGTGCCTATATGACCCTAACCTGACACTATAGAGCTCTATACGACACTAATCCGGCTTTACAGGGTTTTAATCTTGTTTTATAGGCGCCTAAACTCATCCTGTATGACCCTATACGATCCTATATAATCATAATCTCACATTAGGAGGCTCTATAGGACTCTAACCAGGCTCTATATGGTTTTAATCCTCTTCTATAGGGATTTAACCCACCCCTATATAATTCTATACGACCTCATACAATTCTAACCTGGTTCCATACACACCCACCATAGCTCTATAGGTGCCTATAGAATCCTAACCCGACACCAGAGAGCTCTATATGTCTGTAATCTGGCTCTATACGGTTTCAATCTCGTTCTATAGGGACCCAGCCTAACCCTATACAACTCTATACAACACCATATGACCCTAATGTGGTTCTATAGACGCCCATTACAGCTCTATAGGTGCCTATATAACCCTAATCTGTCGCTACAGGCCTCAATAAAACTCTAATCTGGGTCCATAGGGTTTGGATTTTGCTCTATACGAACCTAATCTACTTCTATATGACTCTATATGACCCTATACGATTCTAACCTGGCTCTATAGACAACCACCACAACTCCATAATTACCTATATATTTCCAATCTCACACTATAGGGCTCTATATGACTCTAATCCACCTCCATACAGTCCTAATCTTGTTCTATAGGGACTCAACCTGCTCCTATATGACTCTATATGATCC
>NW_009706917.1:339-626 GCF_000703405.1 Apaloderma vittatum | reverse complement strand
GAGCGAAGCAGGAGCAGGGCAGCGATGGTGAGGGGCAGCGTGGGGTGGCCAAGGGACTGCAGAAAGTCCCAGGGAAGCAGCTGACGTCAGAGGTCAGGGAGGAAATTATGAAGCCCACGCTGCAACTCCCAGCAAAAGGAGAAGACGCAAGAGGAGATGCCTCATCGCAACCCCCGGTTTCAGCAGCTCGTGCGTGAGATGATGCAAGGGCAGCAGGTGGCAGGGCTGCCAGGCGTGAGCAGAGTCCCTCGCCTCCTTCATGCCTTGCCCGCCCTCCAGCCAGTCCC
>NW_009706917.1:0-313 GCF_000703405.1 Apaloderma vittatum | reverse complement strand
CTACAGACAATGGCTCCTGCTGGGCTTCCACCACTGTTATCCTGAATAAGAGGATCTTTTTGGCTTAGCTCAGCCTGCCTCCTGAGCAACCTCGCCCAAACAGAAAAGCCCCTCCAGCACAAGCACCCCTGTGAGAGACACGCTCTCGCTGATGGCCTGGAGTCTGCTGACACAGGAGGTGGCATTGGGAACCCAAACCCAGCCCATCGGAGCCACCATCCTCCTGTGGCAGAGCACCCTGGCAAGGTCTTGCTGTCACCTCATGTCCCCAGTACGAGGCCCTCTCCTCCAGGACCTCAGGGGAGGGATGCTT
>NW_009706916.1:0-334 GCF_000703405.1 Apaloderma vittatum | reverse complement strand
CGTAGGGGCCGGGGGCGCCCCGGCTGCCGTCTCACCCACCGCCTCCTCTCTCTTCCTCCAGGTGTGCAACTGCAACAAGTACCTGAAGGTCTCGAGGGAGAGGATGAGGCAACTGGTGGAGGGCGCTGGGCAGGCGCCGGGGGATGGCGCCACGGGTAAGTGGGGCAGCACCCCTGGCTGGGAGCGATGCTCCGACCCCCTCCCTGCGCTGCCCCGGGCAGAGCAGGACCATCACATTTGGGCTGGGGGTCCCCTGGGTGGGAGCGGGATCCCCTCTCCAGTGAGGGGTCTGCTGGGTGCAGACCCTCCGAGCCTTTCCAAGCCTGCCGAGCTT
>NW_009706915.1:370-591 GCF_000703405.1 Apaloderma vittatum | reverse complement strand
AACCACCAACGCTTCCCCACGGGCCACACACCACCCGGCAGCGCGCCTCCACCACCGCGGTCGCCGTCCTGCCCCAAACGCGTCGGCACAGAGAGCCACGGGGAAGGCGGCCCAACCCCGAGCTGTGCCTGCAGTAACTTTTGAGAGATCACCTGTAATTTTACACCCAACGTAGGTTTAAACGAGCTACCACGGGTCACTGGGGAGCCCATCCCTTAAGA
>NW_009706915.1:0-210 GCF_000703405.1 Apaloderma vittatum | reverse complement strand
CACAAACTCAGAGCCAGACCCCAGAACACCTCAGCCAGGCCGGGCAAATGCTCCCATGGGCTGTGCACACGACGTTACAGAAGCACCACGGGACGGTGCCCGGCCATCACCCCGGCCAGGCCACAGGCGAGCTCACCCGGTGATCAAAGGGGGTTATGGAAGTTGGGGACATGCGGTGCCGTGGGTCAGGAGCACATTTCTCTTGAAGGG
>NW_009706914.1:6400-10223 GCF_000703405.1 Apaloderma vittatum | reverse complement strand
CCCCTGCCCAGCCATGCGGAGCGGCCGCATCCGGACCACCGGCCCGCGACGGAGCGGGACCCAGCCAATGCCCGCCTCACACCGCTGCAGTAATCCTGTTGCTAGGACACCCGCGAGCGAAGAAATACAACACTTGACGGATTAGCGTCTAGACTGGCTGACCTTTCCCTCCGCTCTCGCAAGGTGGAACCGAGGCGAAAATTGGGCGCCGTTGGCTAAAAGGAGGGAGGTTTGTAGTTTGTTTTTTCTGTTGTTTTTTTCCGTAAATGGGAGCCAGGGAGGGAGGGACATCGCTGTCACTGAAAGAGCCATTTCACTACCTGCTGCCGGAGAGGGATGTGCAGGAGACAGACCCGGGTCTTGCAACCTGCTGCCAAGCCCAGGCTTTGCCCAGCAACGCAGCCGACAAAAGAGCCTTTCATGAGAGGGGACGATGTCAACTCCGCAATTAGCAGGGGAAAGAAAAAAGAGACGAAAGAAGATTATTACCTCCAGCAGTTGCCTTTGGAGGCCCCTCTCAGATGGTTTCGTTAACTCTTTCGGCTGAGCCCAAGAAGGAGAAGGTGAAGGACCAACCAACGTCAGCAGCAGCCAGTGGCCAGCTGGACCCAGGGTGACATCCTAGCCTCGCAGGATGCCATGAGGACACCCATCTCCTTGGGCACGAGAAATGAGGGATATCTCGTCCCCTCAGCTCCAGCTCAGGATTGGCCCCAGAGGGGACCCGAATCTTCTGCATCCCAGCTCAGACGGGACCACACTACAGCTACCACAGCCTCCAGCTCAGCCCTGGGGAGTCCCTGCGAGATCACGTGCTGACCTTGGCGAGTGGCAGCCTTGCTCAAGCCATCAAGCGACGCAGGGTAGGCCATGCACTGAACCTCCTCCCCCTCCTGCCTTGCTGAGTGACACGACAGAAAGCCCAGTCCAATGAGTACCACGCGCACAGGGGGGATTTTGGGACTCCCCCACATCTTCCACCTTCAAAGTCAAATGTCTCCATCTCCTAATCAAAAAAGATGTAACAGCTTGTTAAAATAAAAAAAACCCCACACATGTTTATCAGATGGTGCCATGGTTACCTGGTGGGAGGTTAGAAAACTCCCTTCAGTCACCTTTTTACTTCCTGATACCAAAATCCCCCACAGCTTTCCCTTTTGCCACTCACCCCAAGGAAATCTGGGATGGGTCACTCAGAGGAGAGCAGCTCACCTCGATGGTGCCACCGTCCCCTATCGCAGGGGCACTGCTTGAGGCAAGTTGTCCCCTCCCCATCTGGAGAGCAAATCCTCAACCTCACCTCCAGCCCTCCAGAAACTTGGTATAAAAGAAGCCAGCCTGAGCATGGTCACAGAATGGAGATATGTGGGGACAGTTGGCCTATCTGCTGGGAAAGGCCCGGTGAGCACCACTCTCCATGCTTCCAGGTGAAGCACAAGGCTTTGGCGCTGACTTCTGACGAGCCTGGCCCCGCTTTTCTGCACCCCAAGCACTGGTCTTGTCCTTGCAGAGAGATTTAACAGTGAGCCCCAGGCACAGATGTCCCTGAAGCAGCTGCAGAAATAACTGGTTAATCAAGACCTGCACGAAAACCGAAAACCACACATGTACTGGAGTCCATCACCTCCCCCCCCACTCATTGCAGAAGATGCTGCCTCCAGGCTGCACACAGAGACATGCACAGGACTGGTGTTGGAAAGGGTCCATCTCCCTCGATAAGGCTGTGGGGAGCTGAGCTTTTGGGTCCAATGCTGTGCCTTGCACTCCATGCTGGGGCTCTGGGGAGGGAAACCTCACTCATGAGGCAGTGGGACATAATCTCCTTAGAAAACACAGGGCCTCCTGGCTCCGAGAGTGCCCGTGCCCTCCCAGGGGGAATGACCTGGTGCTCAATAGCAGAGCACAAATACCTCTCATGAGGCAAGAGGTTATTAATTGTGAGCACATGCTAACAAACGCTGGGTTGAAGGCTTACGGTCCTGGCACGTGGGCACTACAAGCCCTTCTGTTTCAGAACCCAGCTGGGGAGACCGCTGGCATCAGCAAGAGGGTTACATGAAGTGTCCCAGGGCTCTGTGTCATCGATAGATCCTGGCTCTGGGCATGCCCCCTGCCCAAAAGGAGGAAGGGACAGCAGCTATGGGCACCCCATCCCTGGGAAGAATGTTGGGAGTGGGGCAGAGGTCCTAGGGGGTGGTCCCCAGGAGGGAGCAAGGAGATGACCCCAGGCTGGGGTTTGGTGAGGAGCTTCGGGAGTGACTGCCACCTGCAGAACAGGATGACCACGAGTGCTCACCACCGAGACTGAGCCCAGGGCCTCCATCCACACCCATCAGGGGCTGAGATTTCTCCAAGATGAAGGTCCTAGTTCCTCTGGAGAGCATTTTGGGGCCAGAAGGGAAGGACCAAGCCAAGAAGGTGACCACAGACCACAGGTGCTTAGGAGAGGGGTTTACATCACCCCTTCCCTGGGGGCCCTGCTAATCCCGCTGCTGGCAGGCACAGCAGAACATGCAACACCCCAGCACCATCCATCTCACTGGAGGCACAGGTCCCACTGACATTGGGGAGGGGAAGCCCCTGGCTTTCAACAACCCCTTGCCTTCCCCCATCCTGCAGCTCTGCCTGTTTAATAAATTACAGCCTATTGTAAGCCAGAGCAAACAGAAGGCCCTGATCTGGTACCACCAGCTGCAGTCGTGGCCAGGGACCCATGAGCAGGAGCAGTGACTGAAGTCTCGTGCATCCCCAGACGTGCATCTCCTTGACCTGCCTGCCCTGAAGATGCACCCCAGCCAAGAGCCACCTCGGCTGGGAATGCTGCTGGGCTGGAGGGCAGGCCACCACCCACGGCATGGGTGCAGCCAGTGAGCAGCGCCAGCTTATCTGGGGTTATCAAGAAGGTGCCACTTATCCAAAAGTCAACAATCTCCGACTCAATTAAGTTACAGACTAACGAGGAGGGTGGGAAAGAATAAATTTGACTACAGCGCTTACTGAAGGGAAGGCAGGTGGCTTACTTCTGAATTACAAAATCAGAGATAGCTTCAAAGGCCATCCAGCGATGAGGATTTATGCCAGTGGTGATGGTGGGAAGAGCATGAGGAGAGTGATGACGAGGGCTGGCGAGCTGCAGATTCCAGGTGCCCTGGCTGCTACTCCCACCCCAGGCTGTTCGAGTAGCCTCCCACAACCTGGGGGCAGGGTCAGAGGAACAGCCAGATCTTCCAGTCTCCTGGGAGGAGGAAACTAGCAGATTGAGCTTGGGAATAAAATAAAGATACAATAAAAATCCACTAATGACCAATTTCCATCTTAGAAAACAGTTGGAAGGCGATGCCAAAAAAAGCAATAAAAATTCCACAAAAGCAACCTTTTCAGCTGAGAACCAGCAGACATGGGATGTTCCGGACCAGATGTTGCTTGCTGAGAAAGCCTCTGGTGCCGGGGATGCTCCTGCCAAACGGTGCTGCCGGTCAGAGCCAGGAGCACAGCAAGTCTCTGGAGCCTTGTCCCCAGAGCAGCCCCATCCTACAGCCCCAGAGGAGGGTTCCTGCTTCCCCTCCAGCTCTTAGCTTTTGCTGGGAGGCAAAAGCCACCCCACCTTTGGCTTGTAGGAACCATCCCTTCCCCGCCAAAGGGTTTTTTACTGCACTTATGCCTCAAGACCATTGAGGCTTTTTGGCCCACAGTCCACTCTCGCACATGCCAGCGGGGAAAGAAATAAGAGATGAGAAACAGAAAACACACTGAATGACGCCAAGACTTGCAATTAACGCGGGCAGAGCTGGCAAATACCTCTGGCACCGCCGAGGCAACTCAG
>NW_009706914.1:0-6369 GCF_000703405.1 Apaloderma vittatum | reverse complement strand
AACTCAGCGGCGGTGCCGCTGAACTGCCACCCACCCCACAGGCATCCCTGCTCCTAGTGAGCAGGAGGGATGCAGGGCATCAGGCTGCAACATCACAAGAAGATACCCAATGGTTCTGTCTGAGTGAGGCTTCTCACTCATTGGTAGCAGAGCCAAGCCTTCAAGCACAGGAGACAGCCTCACAAGTTCTGAGCAACTCTGCATCAACTCAAACCTGAACAAACAGCACGTAGAGTGTATCAGCCAGGAGTTGCCCAGGTTCTGCTGCTTCCACTGCACCACAGCCTTCCCTCTCCGCTCTTTGCTTACTCTGATCCAACACGACCCATTTTTGCCTTCGAGCCTGCTCCAGCTCTCCCCACACCCTCAGCCTCTGCTCTCACGTTTCTCCCAGTGGCTCCAAACCCACACGAAGGCAACATGGAAGCCCCCATTAGCGGTACAAATGTCCAAATCATTTTCTAATCCCATCCACCTCCTTGCTTCAATTATGTATTTGGCAACAAGCTCCCTAGGCTAATCAAGTCACACACTGAAAGCCATTAATCACATGTGTGCTGCTACCACATACCTTCCTCCATCCACAAAGTCAGGGACTTTCTTCCACTCCCCAATATTCAAAGGGTTTTAGCATTTGTTCTCCACCGCCTCCCACCCATCCGTGCCTCCTCTAAGCACTCAGGATGGGGCACATCTTCTCTGAGAGCAGTAGCACTGCGGCTCCACGCACGTTGGTGCCCAAGGGATGAGGAACACGGCTGGAGGACAGGAGAGATCGTGACATCACTCCAGAGATCTTAGAGTCATAGAATTGTAGAATGGTTTGGGTTGGAAGGAACCTTAAAGATCATCTAGTTCTAATGCTGCTGCCATGGGCAGAGGAGAGATGGAGCGCTGGGGTGAGGTGGAGGCGAGCACTAGTGCCCCCATCCATCGCAGAAGATGCTGCCTCCAGGCTGCATACACAGCCAGGGAGATGTGCAAGATGCTCTTGGAAAGAATTCATCTCCAGCGCTTTCCCAAATGTCATCAGATATGCTTGAAGATCGTTAAAATGCTTTATTAATCCCATACCTCTGGGCTGCTGATATACATCCGATACTTAATCCCAGATGTCTCTTTCAGTGCTTTGAACTCTCTACTGAACTGCCAGAATTAATTCTTTTCTTGGTAAACTATCAGCGTTTGGAAGAGACACAGCGTTCTCACTGGGATTGTTATTTCAGAGCTTAGAGCGCCATCCTTAACAGTTGCCACAGACCAGACTGGTGCAGGAGAAAAAGCAGCACTGCAGACGTCCAACAACTGCAAAAGCAGTAAGGTGTAGGCAAGCCCTCACTGGCAAATCTGTGCAGCAGCCCCTGCCAGCACCATGTAAAGGCTTCCCATGGCTCTGTCCCTCCTCCATCTCCTCCAGCTCTCCCTCTCCGCACATCCTCCCAGAGACGCTGCCCTCTGCAAAGCAGCCCCAAGCTGAGAGCATCTCTCAAGACAGGGAAGTATTAGCAGGAATAACATGGGAAGGTCACCTTTGGATGGAGCATCTTCTCCTTCTGCTCTCCAGACATGGGCAAGTACCCTGCCTTGAACCCACCTCCCTGGCACACCTCTCCTGGCTGAACAGGGCTCTGCGTGGACCTTACTGGAGAGTTGCTTTGGCCCTTACTGAGCAGGTTACGGTGGATGCCTGTCTGTCACGGCCAGGGCAGACAAGGAAGCCTCCAGGCAGCAGGAGGGAGCCCGGGTGAGAAATATGAGCACTCCAGTGTGGGAAGGATGCACTGTTGAGTTGCACACCACCAGGGACCAGGGGGCTTCCCACGTGGCTGGACAATGGGAACGCCAGATCCCCATCCTCTAGGCAGTGCTCAGAAGGAATGGGGTATGCCCGTAGCAGGGTAACCTAAACCAAGACCACAAACCAGAGCGGGACAGGTAGAAAGTATGACCAGCAGGTCAAGGGAGGTAATTTTCTGCCTCTAGTCAGCTCTCAGGAGACCTCACCTGAAGCGCTGCGTCCAGCTCCATGGTCCCCAGCACAAGACAGACATAGACCTGTTGAAGCAGACCCAGAGGAGGGCGACAGAAATGGTCAGAGTGCCAGAACACCTCTCCTATTGAAAGAGGCTGAGAGAGTTGGGGTTGTTCAGCCTAGAGAAGAGAAGGCTCCAGGGAAACCTTATAGGGGCCTTTTGATATATAAAGGGAGCTTATAAGAAAGACAGAGAGAGACTTTTTACCAGGGCCTGTAGTGACAAGACAAGGGGTAAAGGTTTTAAAGAAAGATGGTAGATTTAAAATGGACATCAAAAAGCAATTTTGTTTATGATGAGTGTGGCGAGACACAGGAACAGATTGCCCAGAGAAGCTGTGGATGCTTCATCACCGAAAGTGTTCAAGGTCAGGTTCGATGGGGCTTTGAGCAACCTGACCCAGTGAAAGATGTCCCTGCTCATGCAAGGGTGTTGGACTAGGTGATCCTCAAAGGTCCCTTTCAAACTAAACCATTCTGTTATTCTACGATAAATCAAGAGTGGGTAAACTAGTAAGACCACAGACACATGAGGGTGAGATATCTTGGGCTTGCATAGAGGAGGTTACCCGACATGCCTGGGAGCTTCCACACAGAGCCGCTGCGACAAGCCCCAGGTGTGGTGGGGGACACAACAGTGGCATCTGACGGTGCAAGTTAGTGTGAAAACAGCCCTCCCTCACTATCCTGACGGACCAAGGACAGACCTCAGCTCCATCAGACATCCTCCAAGGCTGTCCCGGAGGTTGGTTAACAACCAGTGGTGGCCATGTCAGCTGTGCACTCAGGTCCTCAGCATCCTCGGCAGGCTCTGCGCTCACCGGAGGATGCAGCTTTGGATCAGTTCTCACCACCGTGCTCACGCACCGATGCACACAGTCCTGCCTCCTTAAAAAGAAGCAACGACATCCCCCACTAGAGAAATCCCAGCAGCACAGTTATCTGCTCAAGTCATTTTTAAGCCTTGCAATAACACTTGAAATGAGATTCCAAAACATGCTCCCCTGTCTTCTCCAAGTGCTCAGGTTTTCCACTTAACAGCACCCAAATTGTATCGACATAAGCACTGTGAGAAAAGGTTAGTCCAGCTTCAGGCCAAAAGAAATACCTACAAAGAGGCTGCTATTCAGAGCAGAAACCCCACTTCTAGTAGCGAGTGTGCAGGATCTTCATCAGCCACAGAGAAAAGCAGGTTGGCTCTCCATCCTCCTGGGGACATGCTCCTGCAGGGAAGGAGCTCCCTGGAACCCACAGCCACACGGTGCCAGGGGAGATCTGGGCTACTCCCCTTCCCCACGTGGAAACCTAGAATCAAGTCAGAGCTCTGGGAGAAGGATACTGTGGATGGACTGAGTCCAAGTTACAGAGCTGCAAAAGCACTGAGAAAATTAGGATTGGGGCTTGGAAAGCTTGCTTGCATCAAGAACAAGAAGAAAACTTCTGCCTGGGATCACAGCCACTCAGCAAACCACTCGGTCTCTTTTTAAATCAAGTTTCCAGCTGCAAAGTGCCATTCAAGCAGGGCAACTTCACCTCTGCTGTGTTCTTCTCGGGACAAATAGGAGGGATGGGATCCATCTGCCTGGAGATGGACCAGGAGCCCCAGGAGCTGTAGGGAGGTACCTACAGGCTTGGCTCTTTCCAGCTGCCAGCAGCCCAGGGCAGCTCTCCCTCCCCACCAGCTCCCACATCAGAGAGCAGCAGCCCAGATACGGTTTTGCAAACAGAAGTCCCGCCAGCTGATATGGAGATGAAGAGCCCGCAGGGCCTCCTGAGCACAGCATCCTCCCCAGTTGCTCCGGCCCAAGCCAGGGGCCCTCAGCAGCAAAATAAATGCTGCCAGAGCTGAGAGGTGCCAACTCTCCCCAAGCCAAACACACACTGGTGGGCGCTGCCCACGGCTAATTCCCCACAGCACTTCTCCCAGACTTTAGAAGAAATTCTTAAAATGATGTTTGTGAAAGTTCTGATCCACCTGTTAGAAATCCCCAGGCACTAATGCCAAAGCAGTTATGTCACAGGCTGGAAATCGCTTTGCACAGCACCCGTTTCATCCCCAAAGGCACGTGCTTGCAAGGAATCCCAGCCACCGAGATCGAGGAGCCATTGAAGATGGAAGCAAAATCAAGCATGAGCCCCTACGTCAGCTGCAAGAAGCTCTAGCACCTGCTCTATTTAACAGTGGGAGGAAGCAGCACAGCTTCCCAGGTGCTCTCTGCATCCTCCTTATCATCACCAGCCAAGACTTTGATGTACCAGACCATCCCAGCCCCAAATCAACACAGAGAAACTCAGTGTAAGAGAAGGTGAAGACAGCCTGTCTCACACAGCCATGTCCACTAGCAGGCGGGGTACCCTGGCCAGCTTTGCAAACCCTTAAGAGTGTGGATGCCCCTTTTCTGGGGACCTGTCTCAGGGCTGTTCTTTCTGCGAACGGGGATTTTCCCCAGTGTCCAACTCTGCCCCATGCATGGAGGATAATTATAGCCATTATACGTGCCCTGATTCCTCCATGCTCTCAAGACTGGACCCATGGCAGCATCCCCATCCCTAGCAAGGCTACGTGCCCTCCCTGAGGAATCCCAGAGATTTGGTGATAAGAGGAAAGACCAGCTCCGGGCAGCTAAGCCCCCAAATTTGCAAGGCAGGCAGATAAACAGAAAGGTTATCACCATGCCAGGACAGCCTTCAGAGCAAACACTCCCCAGGAGCCATCACAAAGAAGTGCTGGTAGAACAGGCCTTGCAGTCCTTGGACATTGAACTAAGAGAAGGAGGGAAAAAAAGAAAGAACAAAAAAAAGAAGCAAGCCACACCAGCCCTTCTGCAAATTCTTTTAAAACTCGATTTGCAGCCTGCCCTTGGGAGATGGCCAAGTCAGCTGGGTGAAACGGGCACCTCCCTGCCAGCGGTGACCAGTGCCGGCAGTGCTCCCCTGACATTTAACCCCTCTGCGTGCCATGGGAAACATCCTTGGCGTGCCCCAGCAGGGCTGCTCAAAGGCAGGGGGATACAGCTTCAGCTCAGAGAAGGGTCCCGGCAAGCCCTGCGTGCCCAGCGCTGTGCCAGGAGCCAGGACACCAGTGGAGACAGGGCTGGGAAGGGCATGAATAGCTCTGAGTGACTGCTGTTAAACCAGCTCCTGGCCCTGCAGCTCAGTAGGGCTGTGCTGGACGGTCTCCAGGGACCTAAAATAGTCAATTCAGGATTTCGCATGGGAATGATGCTCCCGTCTCTGAAGACCTCCAAGGGGAGCTTTGTTCCCGCGGTCCCCAGGGAGGCACCCACGCCACAAAAAGCTGCATCACAGACCCAGCCCTGGGGCACTTGGAGACCTTTTCCAAGTGTTCCCAGACACGCTCTGGGAGTGCGGGACACCCCCGCTGCCCCCTTCCCCTCTGCGACCAGACCCAGCTGCCCGCAGAGCCAGCCTCTGGCAGCCATGCCCAAGCTGTTCCTAGATGACATGAACCCCTGCTCCAGTAAATAATCCACTGATTTCACGGCCCAGCGCCCGTCCGACTTCCAGCTCACCTGTACCTGGGGCAGCCACTTAACCAACACAACTCTCCCAGCCTATGATGACAGAGAGGGACACGAGCCGTGCCTCATAACACGTCGGCAAGCTGACAATGCTCAGCAGAAGTAGAAAACAACATCACTCCAGAGAAAAATCACCCTCGCCTGGTTTTGGATCGTTGTTTTGCAGCTCAGCTGCTTTTGAAAATGAGGTTCCTGGGCCATGAGCGGGGTCAGGTCTCCCTGTGTCAGTCATGGGTCTCCCTGCCACCTCACTCTGGGCATGCATCCAGAAACTGGCTGCAAAGGGGAGGAGGGCTTTCAACCAGCCCGGCAGCCAGGAGGAAGCTTCCCTGCCGGGTGGGTAAAGTTCACCAGGAAAATAGGCAGCTGGTGCACTCAAGCAGTGGGAGAACCAGCTCACGTGGGGAAAGAAGGGCTGGGAAGCTGAGTCAGCACCGAATTCCCCTCTCCCAGGGAAGGAGCTGCTCGAGATGAGCAGCTTGAAACGAGCGGGTTGTTTCACCGAGCCCCGAAGGCAGGGGAAAGTCGGTGAGTGGTGTGGGAGGCGTTGCATCCCCAGAGCCCATGCTTGAGGCTTCCTACTGCTCGAAACACTTCCAAGGACACACAGTCATGGGGAGGACTCCTGCAGGCATGGCAAAAACCGCTAACGTGTGGAGTGCGGCTACCTTGGGGCAACACCACGCTGTCCGTCCCACAACCAGAACGGGCCAGACAAACCACTCCCACCCCAGCAAAGTGCCTGAGCGCCCTGCAGCCAGGCATCTCTCCCAAGGGTTAACCGGCACGGTGCTT
>NW_009706913.1:0-14247 GCF_000703405.1 Apaloderma vittatum | reverse complement strand
CCCCTGACATTCTGTGATTCTGTGATTTACAGCGTTTCAGCTGATAATGACTTAGAACTGTGCCAGAACGATGTCACTGTCGGAGTATCGCAGATAGAACGTGTTCTGAGTAGAAAGGAACTGAAACCCGGGGCACTGGGCTCAGCTAAGACAGGTTTAGCTTGTGTGTCCAGGAAATATTTTCAGTGGTAATGGGTTATATGTCCAAAAAAACCCATTTTTTTTAGAGGTGAAGCACCGTTGAATATCAATGGAAGTTCGGCTCCTACCCCACATAAATAGTTGATTTTTTTTTACCCAAAATAAAAGTAATTTGTATGTGTCATGTTCCATTTTCAAAGTTTGTTTATCCACTGTGACAATGTAGTAATTAATTATAATTTTACCAGTAACAACAACCCCTGGATCTGACGAGAGAGCCACGTTCTAGGGAGCTTCTTTGCACGTTGTCAACCAGTATAAGTCAGCACTTTTGTTCCAGGTTGGAGCTGTTGCTTAATAAAAGCCCAGTACTGAGCTGTGACACAAGTTATCCATTAATTTACTCCAGGGAGTATTTTGACTTGCATCTTTTGCAAATACTGGTGTTGTAATCTCTGAAGAACATCGTGTTTTAGATAAATGTTTTAGGTTACAATGAGCACAGCCCTCTTAGCTGAGGGGAACGGGAAAGGCAGGAGTGGACCTGAAACTGTCTCGGAACTAGAGACTTCTTGTGTGTTTTCACTTGGGCTTTTTTGGTTGTTTTTTTTTTAAAGTGGCATTAACTTTTGTATAGGCCTCACTTGTGAAGAGTAGATGAAATGTGGGCACAGATTCTTTGCCAGTTCATCGCGTGTTTTGAACAAGCAAATTCCAGGCTTAGGGGGGAAAAAAAAGAGGCCGCAATTTTCTCTGCAAGTGCTGTTGCTACTGTGGCTTGTGAATTTAATGGGCAAGCAGAAGTGAGACGAGTTTCAGTACGTAGCACGTGTAAACTTGATTTATATCATTCTCATAATGAATTTAAAAGCTCTGTTATAAACACTCTGGTTCCACAGATGTTAGAGTTGAAAGCTTAGATTTATCAACCTCAAACTAATTAAAACCAAATTAATACAATTTGCTTTTTATATGGAAAAAGAAAGGAAAAAAAAGAGTATAAAAGACAGAGTCTGGCACGGGGTTGAGGTCTCAGCTGTGGACTTCAGAAGGCAAACAGGAGGGTTTTCTTGGGGTCTCTTCACTGCCTGCCCTGGGGAGCTGGAACACGTTGATGAATTCCAGGAGAAAGCCAAAAGCTGTCCCCGCTGCCAGGGTCACAGCCGGGGGAACCAGCAAGCCCAGTGCCCCCAGCAGGGCAGCTTTCCCTGGAATCCAGTCAGTTCTGGGCTCAGCTGCAGAGAGGTGAGGGCAGGGAAGCAAACAAAAAAAAAGAATCTCTTTGTCATCTTTCCGATTTGAAATATGATGTAACAGAAAGTACAGTTTATAGAGACACAGATTTTAAAACGCTTTGTCTGATTGGCAGTGATGGAGCTACAGCAAGACGTTCTGGCCCAAATTGGAATATTGCTGGTTGGTCCTTGCTTGAATCTGGTCTAATCTAAATACTGGTGTATAAAATGATACAGTGTACACGTTGTTTTGTACGCTCTGTTTGAGTTAATATTTTTAAATGTCAGCTATTACATTTTTTAAAGGGCAAATAAGTTGCTTTTATTTGAAAGGAAAAGATTATTTTTTTTAGAAAGAAAATTATTCTCCATTCTCAGATGTTCCTGATGAGCCCATGACTTCCCATTTGAGCGCAGCGGTGCTTATTTCTGAAAAATAACTAGAAAATTGTCAGCTTGGAGCGGTTCCCTGATGGGTTCACGGTGCAGCTGCACGATCAGCTGTGGCCGCGCAGGAGGGGCCGCTGCCCCCGCTCCCGTGGCCGGCCGGGAGCCGCTGCCACCGCTCCGGTGTCGGCCTCGCGCGGGAAGTCCAAGCTCTCGCTCCCGTGGGCTCTTACCCAGTCTTTGGAAAATCCGCAGCCCGCTCCTGCGGGCTTGGTTGACCTTACGTTTTCCTTTTCAAGCGCTGTGTGCTCCAAATGAGCACCCAGCTACGAAATGTCGGATTCCAGGTGCGGGATTGCCCGTGTGACGCTGAGGACAGCTCTCCATACTGTTCTTGCATCGAGTTCATGCTCGGTGTTGAGAGTTAAAAGTCAGAAGCTTGTGATTTAGCAGCTGTTCAAGTCAGCCATACAGGCTGAAAAACCTCTGAGTAAGTTTTCTTGCGGCATTTGTGCTCTCACCTGCTCTTGACCCCAAAGGGAACTATCTTCAGAGCCCTTCGTTGGGTATTTTCATCCTTCTACCTTCAAGTTCCAGCTGGAGTGATGTAGCCTTTGGCAAAACAACAATTTTTAAAGAAACCCCATATAAATATTGCAGAGGGAGCCAAAACCAGCTCCACTTTAAGCTTGCCTCTTAAAGTGCAAGGAGATTGAGGCTGTTTTGTGTGATGGAAGCTTCTAGAGCTCACTAATGGTGGTGTCCAGAGGTCCTCCTGAGGCAAAGCACCCAGGTTTGGTTGATGGGGATGGTTGCCTTCCCAGGACCGACTGCACGGGAGCAGTGATTTGCTTGTAGCAGGTCTGTGCAGAGTCACGGTTCGGGCGCTGTTGGGTGCGCTGGCTTTTTTGAGCGCACAAGTGCGAAGGTTTTGCGTGCAGCACCGCGTCCTGCTGGGGGAGGTCGAAGCTGTCGGGCTGCATGTGCAGGGACTTGCACTTCAGGCAGATCTCCGTGGGTTTGGCCAGTGGCTGAGTGAGGCTGGACGGAGGAAGAATCTGAAATCTGAAGGGTCACTCTGCTGCTTTGGGTGCGGCACAGTGAGAGTCTGAGCTGGGGGAGAGTTGCTTGCACCAGTTCTAATTTGTCAGAGGCAGCTGAAGAAACGGAAGGCGTGATTCCCCGTGAATGATCATAGAATGGGAGTGCATCAATCTTTTTGACTTCTTAGAAATCCTTCATCAAAGAGATTTTTATTTCCATTTGTCCTGGTTGTTCTGCTCAGATCAGTTCTTGGGTGCGTTGTGACCAAAGTTTAGTCTGGTTTAAAAGAAAGGTAGACTCTCCGTTATGCCTGAGGTCAAATAATCTGATTATAGAACTCCATTCTTTCTACTCCATTGATCCAGTTTATTTTCAGTCCTATCTGGGCTGAATGGGCTGGATCCATTAGTCACTCCAGAGGAGGCTGTAAATGATCTGTTATCGTCTGCGTGGAAGTGCCAGGCTGGGTATTGTACACAAAAATCAGAAGGCGAGGAATAGAAAATGTCTGTAGGTAGAGATCAGCCGTTGCTTCTCCAAAAAAATGGAAGCTGTTCCGCGTGTCTTGAGTTCAGAGGTGTATTTGAAATTACCTAATTTGATCGTTTACAGTTCAGCACACAAATTCATTCCTATTCCACAATAAATAAAATATGAGCTTTTGCTGCACCTTCATCTGTCACTTAGGCTTACTGCACAGGAAAAGACCCTGCTTTTGGCCTGAGCAATATTTAACAAATACCATAAGTTAATTGTAATAAATCATTTATAAAAACCCATAGGAGTTACATAAAATCCAGACAGGCTAAATAAAGATTTTGCATAATCTAATTTGCTTTAAAAATGAGAACAGGCTAGAGATGACATCAAGATGTACATCAGCTCTTGATCTGACATGTAATTTGTGATGCTCTGAATTAAGGGCAGGTCTCTGCTCATCAAGGAGGGCAGTTAAAGCATTGTGCAGTTCTTGGATTTCACTTAAAAGCCCCAAGAATAATGGAACCTTTTGAGAAGCTGACAAGAAGCATTTAAAACAAAAGCTTTTCAGTGTATCTTTTTCATGTTATATAACATAAAGTCATTCTTTGGAACTCATGACTGTGAGATGGCTTTGAAATCAAGAGAGCAACAAGGTGTAAAAATAATGTATTTTCACAAGACGTGTACTTGATTAATGAGGATATTCAGGATTAAAATGGTTATTCAAAAAAGTCACGATTTTTGGTAGGGGTGACAAGTCTAATGTCCAAGGACATAAACTAAACAGTAAGGGCTGCAGCCTGGAAGGTCACGGTGTCGTGATAGAAGAGGAATGGCCAGTCAGTTGTAACCCGCACCAGTTCCAGCCTACCTGGGGATGGGCAGCTCAGGTTTTGTGTGAGGTCCTTTGATCCAAGGATTTGACACTGATACGAGCCTTAATAGTGGTTTTTGCAAATACTCTCAAAACTTTAAGTGACCTAGGACAGACTGTCCCAAGGGGACCTCGCAGAAGCGTTGGGTCCCACTGCGCAGCTTTTCCTCCTGTGGTTTTTTGCAGCAGTCGTGACTGGGAGGTGGTCTTGTCCCTCCTGTCAGAGTGAGGCAGGAGAGCTGCCGGCGTTCTCTGAAGGACTGCGCTTCTTCCTGACCGGGTGTCAGCCTCTCTCCGAGCAGAGTTGCTCTGAGTGTGTTTGGAGCAAGTAGAAATCGCTTTCCTTGGTTAACGCTTGAGCTCCCTGCTCCTCTGCGAGCTGGGGGAGTAGGCTTCTTACGTGGTACAAACAGAAGGAAACGCTGAGGTGCAGCGACTGTAGGTATAATTCTGAAGTGCTCCCAGATGAAGACAGAAAATGCAAAAGAACACTCATGTAAATGCAACACTCATGTAAATGCGTAAGTTCCAAACAGCAAAGTCCCCAGAATGAGCCATTTAAACAAGCATCTTAACCATGACAGAGATTTTCTCGTTCTCCCCAGAAACACTTGTGGCTGCTTTGTCAGGATTCACACTGAACCAGTCTTGTCTCAGTCTTTGCTGACTTGGCTCCTGAAAGAAAAACCTGAAATGCTTCCCATCCCCTTTGAAGCTTCAGCAACGTTAAACTTCCCAGAACAAACTGTGCCACAGGGTAGGTGGGCAGGCCAGATAACTGAAAAAAACCCACTTGGCTGGGACTGAGCACAGTCTTCCTCTTCTCTGCCAGTAAATCAAAGAGCTTTTGACAATAATTGTGCGGTATTGTGTGTGGAATAAAATAAGTACATTTTTGTAGCTTTAGTTGTTTATGACAATGGTGTCATAAAGAAAAGGCTTAATTTGGATACCACAGTAGGTTAAAAAATGCTGCTGAAGTGAACCTTGAAGTAGAAAACCTGTTTACCGGCCTTCTGTCACCATCAGAGCCCAAAGACCCCTTGGCTCCGAGTTACAGACTCACAGAATCATAGAATGGCATCGGCTGGAAGGGACCTTAGAGATCATCTAGTCCCACCTAGGTTCCATCGCAGTACAACAGTTAAACCAGCCGACTAAACTATTCCGCGTGTTATGACAACTGAAATAATTTGTTTCCCTCTGAAATTCTGACTTCTCGTCAGGCTGCTGTAGCCTTAGATTAGTCCAGCTTGAAACCAGAAACAGCCCCAGAATCCTGTCTCCCAGCGCTGTGTTCCGAGCACTACGTGGCGCCTCGTTCAGCCAAGAAGTTTGGCCTGAGAACTAGTGAGTTCTTCTTCTCTGTGCCATTAAACCATGCAAAATTTCCAAGCATTGTTAAAGAGACCCCAGGAGTTCTGGTTTTGGAGTCACGTGGGGTATTTACTACAGTGATCTGGGAGTACATACAGTTCTAATTTGTCGGTTTTAACCTCTAATCCTTACTTTCTAGGCTTGATCTGTAATCGAGTCCTTCACAAACTCACCTCGTCTGTGTAGTGCTTCTCCATGTAAAAGCTTGCCTTAAAATAATGAGGTAGTTTAAAGTAAGAGTAGAACTTTCTCTGTCCTTCAAGGTGCTGGCGCTCTTCAGTAGGTGTTTCACGCTCGCTGGCAGACAGATAACGTGTCCAGCACTTCAGGTGGCTGCGCTGCTGCAGCTCTGCTCGCTGCCTGCTGCTGGCCTGTGCGCTGTTAAACCAGGCAAAAAGCCTCAGCCTGAGGCTGATGAATGGCAGAAATAACGAGGAGCTAGTTTCCCTGTTCTTTAGTGAAATTGTCTGGGCTTCCTCCACCGAACCATCCAGGCCTGGCTGCCGTAGAAAGCGAGTACCGCACCCGGCAGACTTGCAGCTCCTCCTATTCCGGTTATCCTGTTTATTGCTGTTCTTCAAACATAACGTGAGGTTCTCACGGAAATTTTAATCAAGATATATCTAAGAGAAGATTCTGATCGCTATTTAAGCCAGACCAAGCCATTCTGAACAGAGGCCAGTATTTAAACTGGGTTTTGGCATTTACCTTTTGTTTAAGAGGAGCAGAGCATCTGAAAATTAACAGTGCAGATAACTGCCTGAGCACCGGCTTATTTTGTGGTGTTTGAATGTTTCGGGTACGATACTGGTTGTGTGCTTTTAGTTCTTGGCCGGGAGGCTCAGCTGCTGGTCCTGGGAACAGGAGCCAGTGCTGCCCTTCAGACCAAGCAGCTTTCAGCCTTGCGAGCAGAGCTTTTATCTGCTCTCAGCCTCGCTCTTGCAAGTGCCAGTTAGTACTAATCCCGAGGTGGCTACTTATTTAGTAAGAATGGACAAGATAGCCCTTTCCCCATTTCCTTCCCAAGCTGACGTAAAATCAGATGTTTGGAAGCATCAGTCTTCTGTTCTGTTTAATCTTCTCCCGTTCCACAAGTGGTGACGTGCAGGGGACCGGCTCTCTGACCTCCCCGAGTCAGCACTTGCTGTTGTGTTGTCTCTCCCCATGTTTTTGTGTCTCCTGCAGCACAGTCCTGCAACCCACTGACGACTGCCTCGGCTTCCCTCTGTTCTTTGTTTCAATGCACTCGCTTCTGCGGGAAGAGATGAAGTCCAATTTGGATTGCTGTACGGAGCGTGCCACTCTTCAGTAAGACCTGGGTCTCTTGGATCTATTACTTAATTTCTGCAGGCTAAGTGGTGCGCGCTAACCTTGCAGCAAGTACACTTTTTTTTTAAAGTTCTGCTGTGAACCACTGAAAATACTGGCATTACAATTCCACTGAATCTTAACAGCTGCCAAAACTGTCACACAATGCCTCACTCTGCACTCTATATTCATATTAATTTGCTCTGAGACTAATTGGCTTTGTAGACGTGATCCTTGCAAAGCACCGAGGACATTTCTCTTGATTATAAAAAATGCTTCTGTCTAAAGTTCATCAGTGCTAAGGCAGATGTGTTCTGAGCGACAATTCCACCGTGCCGTACAATCTTTAAAGAGTTGACTTCAGCTTGTTCTATGTAAGGAAATGGCTGGATATATTTTTCCAAAAAGAAAAAAAGGGGGGGGGTCAGCCCTCCAGTAAAGGGCTTCCATTTTGGAGTTCTTTTCATAATTTAACTATTTTATGCAGGTATTTACATAGGGGCCAGTGGCCACTTTTGCATATGGAGTATATGAAAATACGGTTCTTCAAGTTGCCAGGAAGCTGTCCCAGACCTGACAAAACCAGAACCTCTGCAGACTGGATTATCACCGTTCAAAGTTAAGACCTGCGTAAGCAAAGAACACTTGCAGGTCTCCAAAACCCTGCAGATGCTGGGTAACACTGATGTTACCAATTTGCTGAACTTTGAAACCCTAATGGAAAATTTGTTGTGACCTTCTCAGAAAGTCAATAAGGAGACGTAAGTGAACAGATCTACCGACTGGAAATCTTAGGTAGTGCTTTTGCTAACTCCCTTTACCAATACCACGAGCTCTTGTGATTTATACCTGTACTGCTGCAGTATTCCTGGGTTCTTACATTGGTTGTGTTCAGTGCTCGCTCTTACGAAAGTGACCCGAGCCCCTGAAATCATGGTCCGAGAGCTTGAAGTCAATCCTGTCTTGGCTTGTTTGTGCAAGAATTCACTCCAGGCAAGGCCAGGCACTTAAGTCAGGCGTCTTAGTATCACTTTGGTAAGTACGCTCTGTCAGAAGAGGTACCCACGCATCTAGTGGAAGCACAGACTTTTAGCCGTCACCGAATTGTTCTCTGAAGACCAAGAGCCTGCAGTAGCACACTCCTCCTGTATGTGCCTCGAGTTCCTCACTCACTCGGCAGGGAACCGGAGTCGTATCCAGACACAAGTTCCGTTGATCATATTCATCAGTTTGCAGGGACTCTGGGTCAGGAATGTTTGAGGTATATGCAGTAATACAATGATAATTTGTACTCATCGTAATTCTGCTAATAAGAATGTAGTAATTAAAATACCTAAACCAAAACAAAGTTCTTGAGGCTCACATGAATGATCAGCATTGGCTTATCAGCTGCAATGGTGGTTGCATGGAACCCACCAACAAAAATAACAGCCAAATGTACAATGAAGCCAAGCAGTAAGTTGCTCACTTATTATAGAACCATTAGTCATTTCATCACACCTCCAACCTTTCTTTTTTGTTCTTTTAATTTCTTCTGCACAGACTTATTTTTAGAGGAACTTGCTGCACTTGAATTCATGCACAGCAACACAGCCTAAAATACCATCCTTTGAATTAATTCTATTTTTTTTTCCATCTACATCAAAACAACTAAAATTATCCTGCATGGCGTATCCCAGGCATTACTTCTAGCCACCCTCTGCTTTTTATGTATGAAAAATATATGCAGTCAATGTGCAGTGGCTTGACTGGGCTAATTCTAGTTAACGGTGTTGAAAAATACTTCGCAGCTCTCATTTATACCGAGCTTTCAAGTTTTAGAGTCATTCCTCTGGATGAAGTGCCGAAGACGTGAGGAGGATCTGAAGTGGTTTAGTGCTCTGACAAGTCTGAGACTGGCAGGGATCTCTTCAGGCAGGTGGACTCGGCGGGGAGCTCTGGGCAGGTCTTTGCACACCAGCATCTGCAGGGTTTTGGAGACCTGCGAGTGTTCTTTGCTTACGCGGGTTTTTTGGAAACTATCCGGAGTTCTTTAAAGTGGAAATGTTAGTGGAGATGATGCTAAATCATGTATTAGTCACACAGATTGTGGTTAAATTCTAACCTATGAAACTTAGAGAACATGAGCAAGAGGACAGGATTAGCAGCATACGGCTTTCAGCAGCTGAAATATTGATTGTTATAGCTCTTAATTTTCAGTAGCACTGAGTTTCCAGCTGATAGGAGTCCAGTCTCGTGAGCACTGTGCAAATATAAAGGGGCAAGCTTACTTTTTCTGAAGTAATTTTGCATGCTAAAAACGCTTTATACTCCCAACTCGGTAACAGCAAAGCAAAGTACTTGACCTTGAACATTTCTGAAATAATATCTTTGGAGGAAATGCTAACTGTCCTGAGAGTATTTTTTCCCCCTGTCATTGGTTTTGCAGGTTGAGTAACACCCACATCTGTAATTTCTTTGTCTCAGAGTTTAATCCTTGATCATTTAATACCTCACTTAGGTAACTGTCACTATCCTCTTTTTCCATCCTTCACCCTTGATTGATTTGATTGACCTTGACAGGCAGCGTGCACGGGAGGGAGATGATGGCAACAAGGCAAGTGGCAGCCAGAACGTTTGGTCTGAAAGATTTGTTGAGCGCTCGGATCCATCTGAGAATGGTTGGGCAACAGCACTCGGGTGTTCCAAGAGCTGATCTCATGAAGAAATCCACTGAGCAGCTCTCTCTTGATTTTCCTCATAAGAAGTAACCAGCATCTCCAGCTGCCCACAAGCCAACTCTGAAAAGCCAGCGTCTCCTCCACCTCTCCCGCTTTCCTTGCGTGTTCAGTCAGCCGCTGACAATTCTGATGGACTTGCTGCTGTATGTACCCTCGCCGTGGACTTAAATTGAGTATTTATGTCCCTGTGTGCATTCACTCTTAAGTAATTAATTCCTGCAGAAAAAATTGCTTAGGTATCCATCTAACTGCTAATTGTTGCACTTTTCAAGAGCACGTCCTTGACAGTGTGTGGTGTCCGCCTCTGTTTTCTACCTGTAGCTTATTCCAAATCACTACTCACTGCGAGTTTTGCAGATACTGACAAGGCTGGGCATAGATGAATGGGCTCAGGCAGCCCCCGCTTCTCTCTACTCTTAGTTTTCTCCCCTACAGTGCCGGGTGTGGATTCTCCGTGTCTCTCTGAGGATGTCTGTGGTGGTTTTCTTATGGGGTTGCTCTGGTATTATGTGGTGTCTGTCACTGTAGGTGTTTACTCAAGAAAAGTCGATTTATGTCCTTTGTTTTTCTATTTATCTTCCTTTTTTTCAGCTGCGTATTTTAAACAAGTGCTGTGAAGTGCAGTCAATTAACACCTGTGAAAATAGGCGAGACCCAAATGGGGAAGTTCTGTACAGGGACAGGGAGGGGTTGCTTCTAATTTCCTTTGTCTCAGTGCTGTAAAATTGTGTGTGAACGTGCAATGCTGTGCAACGTTTTGGTCCCAGTTTGTACTATTAAAAGGTAGATTGCTGTCAGAGAAGCCACAGACTAATTTGAAAAGTTTTTGGGTGTTGAAAGAAGCAAACAAGCTCACCGCAAATATTATGGCAGTGGTAAATGATGCTGTTTGCCTCACTGCCGCGCTGATCTCCCTGCGCTGCTGCAGGGCTCAAGGCTCTGAGTCGTACCTAAAGCAAAACACAGCAAAGTGGTAAAAACCTGAGACTTCAAGTCAAGCCGGTTTGCTTATGTTCGATATCAAAATAAGTCAGGCCTAATTTGCTGCAGCTGGTGGCTAAATCTCACATACAGGACTTAGTTGGTGAATTACGTGGCTGCCAGTGAGCGGAGCGTGACCGTACTTTTCACCCTGATCGGTTCTCCAAGCACAAGTCCTGCTGCCCGTGATCAGAAGCGGCGAGGAAAGACCTATTAATCACAGAGTGTTCTAACAGCCTGTTTTATGCCCACTGCTAAAGAGAGGCAGGAGCCCTCTGTTCTGCTACATGCTTTACTTGTCAACAGAAAACGCGCTCTGTCTGCTGCTCCGTGGGGAGAGGCAGCCTTGCTGAATCTCGTTAGTAGTTTCTCAGACTTGTCTCTTCAGTTCATTCACAGAAGGACTTTTCTTTCCTCCCAAGTCCTGAATGTTTCCTGTGCTCATTGTTCCAGGAGGGAAATAAGCCTGAACGTGTCTTAAATGCAGCGCAGTTCTGCAGAATCTTTACAGAGGCCGTGGGGGGTTGTTGCCTTATAAATCTGTGGGCTCAGAAGTAGAGCTGCACCCAACCTCAAGTGCTTCCCATGACTTGCAGCTACATACCTGGAGGGAGAGTGCACCCCAGCTCGTTAAGCCCGTTTATCCCTGTGTCTAGAAAAAAGGCACCTCTGAATACCTGTCCTCTGTGCTAGGGAATGATGTGAAGAAACAGGTAGAGCCCTGTACCGTGCTGTTTCTCGCGCACACCCGAGGCATGAACTAGCCATTTCCATCCCTGTTTGCCAGAATTAGACTGCAGAGCAGTTTGCTTTTGGTCTAAACTAACAAAGAAGAATTACACAAAGTGGTCGTTGTGAGAAAGGGCGTCTGAACTTCCTCGTTGTTTCTGTGTAATGTGTCTTGCACATATTACCTCTTTATTTTTCTCTCTGACTCCCAGAGGCAAAGCCTGGTTCTCCAAGGAAGTCGGGTCTGGCTTTATTGACAGTTGCGACAGATGCAACGCTTCCTGGAATCAATGATAAGTGCAATCAGTGGTGTCTCGAGGATGTGCACTGTGTATTGTCTTTTTTGATGTTGCATCATCAGGAAGTCCTGACAGATGCGTGACTGGTATTCAATGATCCTTGGTTTCATGTCTGTCGCTGCCACTGACCTTGAGCGAGTAATTATATTTCTTCAGATATCAGTTCCCCTTCTTGCAAAGTGGACATAACGATGATTTTCACCATGAAATGCTTGAGACCTGCTAATGCAGACTCTGCCTGACAGCGACGTGTTGTTGTCCTTACAACTTGGAGCCTGGCAAAAATTCCCACCCATCTCATCAAGGGCAGCGCCGGGGTTACTTTGCAGCAGGCAGAGCACAAGCGTAGCGGCAGCTGAACTTTAAGAGAAGAGACATTTCGTCGCCCCACATGTCAGATGACGGCAGATGCAGGTGGTCAATTAGCTCGATGTGCCAGGGATCGGGGAATCAGACAGATCTGAGGACACGGTAAGATGTGATTGTGGTGCAGAGTAAAAAGAACACACAATTAGAAGCGGATTCTCAAATTAAAGCCCAGCATGTGATGTGAAATCCTGTTCATACTCTAAAAGAATATCATACGCCATTGGGCTATAGCATGTGTTCCTTTTTATTTTTTTCTTTCTTTCCCCCCCTCCCCTTTGCTAAACCCTGCTGCTTGGTAACGGCAGTATTTTTGGGACTGATTCTTTTGCTAATTGCTAACCAGAAATAGCACCTAAGTTTGGCAGAGCTTTCAGGAGAAGAAGAATGAAGGCTTTTTGGGGGAGAAAATTCAGATATGCATAAAACTTGCTTAAAAACCTGTTTTATTCGTCTCTCTGAGAATTCATCATCCGGGCATATGCAAAGTGAATATGATTACGACAAGCGGAAGCAGGTCCAAAAAAGCTGGACTGCTTTAGAGAGGTGAAAGTTCCAGCTGTTCTCTTTTCAGCCCGGAAAACCAAACGTACCTGGTGCCAGAGCCTCGGCAGGAGCTTACGGCCGAGCTACGGCCGATGGGTCTCGTACCTGTGTTGCTGGCAGGCTGGCGGGGTGAGCCTGCCCTCCTGCTGGGGAACGCGATCCTGTTATGTTGAGTGATAAAGAATGAAACAAGGGAGCAAAAGACGATGGAAGTCTTGGAATCTCTCCCCTTCTGAAGTGTGACGCGGTGGGACTTGTGATAAACGAGCCTGCCGACTGCCTGGCCCGGGCGGGCGTGCTCGTTTTACCCAGCAGCTAGAGCGGGTGGCGCGGAAAAACAAAATCTGCGCTTGTGGTAGTTCCTGGATCTGCCAGGATGCTGGAGGTCCCTCAGCCTTTGCTGGAATTTGGGATGCTCTAGGTCTTGGCTTGCAGCGTGTCGTGTTTTGTGATGAAATAATGCAAGCTGGAAGGGCCTCTTCATAAAGCGCCAGCCTGCATCTGTTTCTTGCTGTTTGTGCGTGAAACACAAAAGCAATGACTATTTAGGGACCGAATTAGAGACGTTTTACTGGTACTGGTCAGCATTTACTCATGTGAGTAGCCTCATTGACTGCCGCCGTTAAGTGAGCTGCATCGTTAAGCTTTTAATGCTGATGCCCCTGTGATGATGGGATCGGCAGCGTCCGTGCAGCCCGCGCGAAGGCTCGGCGCTGGGGGTGCAGCGGTACTTGACGTGTTCCGGTTGGACACAGCGGCACCTGTTGTTTGAGAGCTAATGGGAATGGACGTGATTAAATATCCAGGCTGTGAGGCTTTTATCGGAGCCCATCACTCAGTCGGGAATGCTATAATTATTTTGTACTGTAGGGTGATAGAATATAGATATCCATTTTTATTTTTTCTGAGTCACATATTTTTTATGGCAACTGCAGAAAAAGCAACCAGATAATGTACATAAAGGGGAAGCTGGAAATGAACCAGCTTTGGGCTGTAGCATCTAAAGATGCAAATTTAAAGAAAAAGAAAAGGTAGGGAGGGAAAAGAATAAATGGTGTTATTTTTGCATAACGTTACCTCCGAGAACAAATCAAAAGACCAAAGAACTTTCTTGCCCGAGGGTCTCTGAATTCATGTCACATCAGGCAGCCCAGCTGATTCTGCAGACTTTTTCTCTTCTTAATTTTTTTTTCCTTGAAGCATTTTTTTCATTTCTGGATGGATTATTGCAAGGAAACTGGGATTATCCTGAGTGTGTCTCTTAGTTTTAGTTACCTATTGGCAGCTGTTAGAACGGTGCTAATCCACTTCAACAGATGCTGTATTACTTCAGGCTGCTTTGAGTCGTACATTTTCTCATTCATCTATTGTTGTTGTTACTCGTTGGACACTTTCAAGCCTCCAACGAGAGAATGAGAACTCCTGGAAGTATAATCTCTACACAGCTGGAAGTATAACCTGCACACAAATGAAGGGAGTCCCTGTTTGTGGGGATTTGGAATTGCAGCCAGGCAGGAAATGGGGTTTTTTTAATTCCTTACAAGGAAAATTATGAGAAAAGTTGACATTATTAGTGTGGAATGCTTCAAGCTAAGCACGTGTGTGTCAGTGATATCAGGCCCTGATGAGGTGGTAGGGAATTAAAGCGTTAAACGTTCTTGGAGAGGGGGATTCTGTATTTAAGAACCTTGAAAACCTTGAAAAGAGGCCCTTGAGTGCTCTGTGGCTTGCATAATATGTATTATATATAATAGATA
>NW_009706912.1:0-249 GCF_000703405.1 Apaloderma vittatum | reverse complement strand
TGAATAATTTATGTTTATTTCCTGTTTTCTTTGGAATTTTTCACGATTTTTTCCCTTTTTTCCCTTCCCTCCTTCCCGGAATTTGTTTCGCTGCTGCTGTTTGAGATTTGATTTTCCGGATTTTTGTCCCCGAATTTATTCTCTGAATTTGGTTTTCAAGTTTGTTTCCGCAGATTTATTTCCCAAACTTCATTTCCCCAAAATTCATTCCCCCAAATTTATTCCCCAGATATTTATTTCCCCAGATTT
>NW_009706911.1:912-1161 GCF_000703405.1 Apaloderma vittatum | reverse complement strand
GGAGATCACAGATTAATCCGAGGAGACGTAAAAAAATTATGGGTTTGGGTTTGTTTTGGTTTTTTTTGAGAGATGTGTGCTTTTGCCCTCCCCACCACGGTTTCTACCCAGGGTGGGAAGGGGATAGGAAGATCACGACTGTCGATGCCGGGGTGAAAATGCAAGGAAAGGCTGAGAAAATTCCATTTGAAAGGGGGTGTTCTCCTCCCCAAATCGCGGCTGTGGCTGGGAAAGGCACTGTGGGCGTCT
>NW_009706911.1:563-832 GCF_000703405.1 Apaloderma vittatum | reverse complement strand
TGTAGTTATTGCTTTATTTTATTTTATTTTTTACTTTGTTTATTGTATTTTACATTAAACTGTCCCTGCATTCCGAATAGCTGAAGGAAAGCAGTTTCCCCCTACCTCCGGACGGGGAGAAAGGCGCGTTTTCTCGATGATTTAGCAATTTTGTGACCTTTAGATGGAAATTTCCCTCCTGTGATCCCACGGCTGTAGGTCCCAGGGCTATAAATGCGGTATGGGCGGGCTGGGAATCTTAGCTCACCTGTTCTAAGATCCCAGCTCGA
>NW_009706911.1:0-323 GCF_000703405.1 Apaloderma vittatum | reverse complement strand
GGTGGGGGCGGGGGGGGAAGTTTTGGCCCTTGGCTGCAAATAAATGCTTTGCAAACGGTGCCCCCTCACCTTTACCGTCCTTCTCTCAAAGAAATTCCCCTCACCCCGCAAGAAGGAGGGATTTCCACCCCCTCCTCCCAGTGAACCCAAATAACTGGAGTAGAGAAAGGGTGGAGGGACACCTTGGAAAAATAATAATAAAAAATCCAAGCTGCAGGCGAAGGGACTTCTGTCTAACTGAGGGGAGAGAGGAAACACGAGCTTTCCCGGAGTGAGTTGAAGACCCCAGCTCGGGGACGGCCATGAGCTTCCCTGCCCAGCTC
>NW_009706910.1:32643-54714 GCF_000703405.1 Apaloderma vittatum | reverse complement strand
GGAGGACATCCTAATCATTCCAAGATCTACCACAGACATGTGAGCTCTAGGACATGATTTACTGTCATCTTGGTATTTCCTACTGCCAGTCTCATGCCAGTGGTGTGTATTATGTCTTGTTTCTGCTAAATCCCACTTCTGAGGTCCTTGGTGTTCCAGAAGAAAGGTGGCTACCTAAATGACTGCTGCAGATTTTGCAAAGGATAAGGACAGTGGTAATCTAGGAGGTGCAATGTTGTTGTCAAATCCAAACCACAAAGATATTGCGCTTTTCTATTAGACTGTCTATAAAAATAAAAAAGTCCATGCAAGAGTAGGCTCTTGGGATTGAACCAAATTAGTGTGTTCTTTGGAAAAGCGTGTGTGAAATAAATCTGTAACAGGATCTTTAATTTTAGTAAGTTCAATTTTAAGCACATAAAGCTATTTCTAAGTGATGACTTAAGCCTTTATAATAATGAAACAGTTTATTTGTATGGTGAGTTCTTCCAGAGACTTTTATTAGTTTGTTTTTATTCACAAAAGATGAAGTTAAAGAATGAACATTATTTTAGGGTACAGACCAAAAGAAAAGTGATACTTGACTCCACCCAGCACAGAAGAGCCACCTTCCCTTAATGGATTGAGCACTTCAAAGAAGAAAAATAGCTTCAGGTTATTTTCAGATGTTTTCTAAAGTTGGATGAACTAATCTGTTTTGTTTTCCACTTTTTATTCAGAAGTATTGTCTCAGGATATGGACAATTTTAAATATTGATTTTCCACCACACCCCGTAATATGAGATACAGTAACTAAACATGATATTAAAAACAAATCTTCGTTCTGCAATCTTCCATCTTTTAGTAATCATTTGGGTTTTTTTGTACTTGAACATTTTGTAACTTTTTGATACATTTTGATACATCTTGATTTGATACATCTTGATTTGATACATCTTGATTACATAATTACATATTGTGATATTTTTGTACTTTTTTTGTACTTGTACTTTTTGTACTTATTTTGATACATTTTCATGCCAAGAACTTTATATGGGAATGAGGCTAATAAGTGTTTGAATCTTATTGGCATACTCATTCTTCAGTTACCAGTTTGAGCCCCTTTGCTTAAACTGTATTACTAGTAGTAAAGGAATGGGTTTAATAGATTTATTCATTAGCTGTTATGGCATAACTGATCAATACCATGAGAAGAAAGTATACTGTTCTTGAAGATACAGTGAAGGTAAAGATTTATTGCTCTTCTGTGCTTGTCCAGTGCACAGATTTGTATTTTTCCTGAAGTCTGAAAAGTAATGTTTGTATAATTTATTCTAGAGATTATGCGTGATTTTTTGTGGAATAGAAAGGAAATAATTAAAAGTGGTGTAGAAAACTGTATTAGATAAAAATGAGGGGGGAAAAAAGAGAGAATCTCCAAGTGTAATGAGACTATTGTCAGAACTTTGAGTTCTCCAAAGTACTTGACCACAATGGGAAAACACTGCTGAATATCCCACACGCATTGTTACTTTAGTAAAACACCAGACCCCTGTTCTGTTAGATGCTCATGAGACTATTTTAAACTAGCTAAGTGACATTGAAAATCTATGTACTTGCTTAATCTGAGCTTTATATTAACCTATTTCAGCTTTAAATTAAAATTTCTGAAATTACAAAAGAATATGTGAAAATATGCCTTGATACCCCTTTTGAGAAATAAAAACCATTCACAGTTTCCATTATATTTTCCCTTAATTCAGGGGAACTGAAGGCTCAATTTTACAGTTTCCTGTCTTCCTAATATTCAAAACTAAATGCAGGATAAAATTATCTGCTCATTGATAACCTCTCATATGGTCTAACTGATAGACTTACTGTGTATGGTTTCTGGATAAGACGACAAAAGAATTAAGGAAGTATCCAAGCAGAAATTGTCAAAATCACACTCTGGTAAAACCTGGCTAGTATTAGCTTCATGAAATGTAAGCAAAGCAGACAGCATCTTGGCTTATGAATTGTGGAATGGGAGAAGACTCTAATTACAGAAATATGAATCAGCCAATGAAGGATTATAGATTTTTTTATAGATTATTTTTCCAAAGATAAAAAGTTCTGTAAGATCTTGAGCTCTAAGGAAAGTGAGACACAGTTTTCAAGCATGCACTTGTGACCTTCTTCCCGAATCAGACCCCTCTAATGGGTCTTATAAACCAAATCCTCTGATATGTGTCCTACTCTGCAGCCCTCTTTCCAGTTGAAGGTCTAGTATTTTGCAGAACAGTAAAGGAGAGGAGAAGGTCACTGAGAAGACAACCAAGAAGGATGTGTAAGGATATGCCAAAACTTCTACATCTTGTTGAGAAGTGCTCCTTACAGCTTACAGCAATCACAGTGCTGAGGGAGTCTCTCTTTTTTGTCCAAGCCCACATAACTGCTCCTCCAGACTCTCACACAAGAGAGCGGAGCCACACACGGGAGCAGCTCAGCAGCGCTGATGGGAGGAAGAATCAGTCTCTCAGCCCACATGCACTCTCCATTCCCAGGAGTCTGTTCAGCTTGGGCCTTTATGTGGGACCTCAGCACTTAGCTTCAATCTCCTGGGGCAAGGGAATGTCATGTTAGATATAGAACTTTAGCCAATCTCAAATTCTTAATTTGACCCACATCTGGGGCTTTATATTAACGGAGCTTAGCTGATTTATGTGAAATGAGTATGTAGCATATTGTCCAAATCAGAATTCCAGGTCTCAGCAACTGAGTAAAACTTTTACTTGTGAACACGAAGGTCTGAAGGCAGCAATCTAAATATTTCTAAATGCTCAAGCTAAGTTTATATTAGATTTAACTTGTTGTAAACCATATCCAGCATATTTAATACAAGATTAGTCTATTAAAAGCTATTTAAAAACAAAAGAGAGTTCAGAAAAAAATCAACAAATACATTTGGGTAATCCAGGTATAGATTTTAAATTAAAGTTCAGAGCACTAAACAAGCTGCTTGCAAAATTGCAAATAATTATGTATTATTATAAAGACCAAAGTCATAGAGAAACATATTCAGCGCGCTGCTTTAAGTTTTACCTCTTGCCAGCTAAGAAGGATGCGTTTGGGCTGTTGAACAAAAAGCAGCAGAGAATTCTGAATCAAATCTATGCTTGCTGTGAGTATGAAAGACTGGATGTGATGCAGCAGCATCTTCAAAAGTAGTTCCCTTCTCATTCTTCCTCATTTTGAGCACAGATTAACCTTTGTTCATACTTCTCAAAGAAGTATCTCTTACTTTCTTGTGGAAATCTCAGCAGTGTATTTGCTTCACCCTTGTAACCTCATAAAGCATATGCAGGACAGAGCCTGCTCACTCCCACACAAGATGCAAGTAGCTCAAGCTTACTCAGAAGGAATAGAATTTTGGTAGCATGTGTTAGAACATCTTGCCTACTCAGGTTGCAATTTTTTTAAAAAATAGGAATACTTTCTGAAAAAGCCTATTCTTAAAGCAACCCTGCTTTGTTGGTAAATCAGTGCTCCTGGTCACTAAGTCTTTATGGAGAGCAGGTAACCAGTCAATAAACATGGACCAATTAGTACACTTCTCTTTAGACTCATTCTTAGAAATAGGATTGATTTTTTTCCAGCATTAACTGGTATGTGGCAGACACCTAAGATCTAAGGGTGATTAAAAGCCTGGCAGACCTAAACTGGAGTAAAAAATAGTGTCTAAAAAAGGAAAGCAATAGAGCAAATGTAATTAAGAAAAGGTGCAATAAGGGCAACTTTTCTCTGATTTAATGAGAAATTGTCATCATCTGTTCAATGACCCAGAAACTCCCATATGCAAATTTATATACATTGATCATCTTGTGAGCAGAAAAAGGAAATATGTATTGTAACAAAATGATTCTACCCAAAAAATTCCACTAATCTGTGAAAGAAAAAAAATTATGTCAGAAACAATGACATTAATTAAAATTTGTTAGTAAAGGACAGATTTTTAGGCTAAGATTTATGCTGACACATGCCTTGATTTTCTTGAAATTTCTTGTCAAGAAGTCTTTCAAAATTTTAAGAAGCCTGTAGTTACTGATAAGTAAAACAGTGACACTTGAAAAGTTACTGCTATCTTGGATAATAAAGAATAATACTATAGTCATACAATTATAATTGCTTCACAATCAACAACATTTACTCAGCTGTATATTTGCATGTAAGACTATTGTTATCTCTGGTGTGCAGGAAGAACAGAAAAAAACTCTACTTTTATACAGAATATAATTAACAGACCTACAGCAGAACATAAAAGAAAAACACTTTTCAGATTACTTGGTAAGCAATTTACAAGGGTTTACTCTCGAGTTCGATTCATCGGTAGAATATATGAATTTTAGCTAAGTCTTTATACCATGTAAGTCTTGATCAATATGAGACAAAGCTTCATGATTTAAAGAAAATTGCAGTGCATATCACTTTAATCTACCAGAGAAATAAGTACAGAATTGTGCCAAGAATTGGAAGTTCAAAAAGCAGTAGAGTCTGGGGAAACAGTTTCATAGAGTGGATGCATTTATTTTACCATCTTGGCTTTTTTATAGTTTGGGTGCTTCTGCATAGTTAGTACAAATATCACTTTTGAAAACATGAGCGAAAACATCCTGACTGCATTTTACAGTGATGCTCAGTAATGAAAATCTGACTTGAGAATAAAATTGCCTCAATAAACAATAGGTTATTCAAAAGATATTGTTTAAAAGGAGAGCAGACTAAAAGTAATTAATTTACATTTAAATTTCAAGCAAATATGGATACTTGGCTGCATTGCCACTGGACAAAAACATGTGACAGTATTTGGAAATTTCTGTGTGTTAATAAGTGGATAGGAATTGCAGAAATTAAGTTGGGAGTTAGTACATGACAATCCCTAAGTCCCCAATTCTAAAAACTCTCCTGCCCCCAAGTTATTCATGACCAAAGGCCAAAATGTACAAGAACTTTGGAAAAGGAGACAATCTTTTAGTTCAAGGTCGCTTTCAGTCATTTCCTAGGTGCTTACTTCCGTGTCCTAATAACCACATGCTCTTGCTTTCTGATATTACAAAAATGTCCACTGATAGGACAAGGGGAAATGGGTTTCAGTTGAAGGAGAATAGATTTAGACTGGATCTTAGGAAGAAATTCTTCAGTACGAGGGTGGCAAGACTTTGGAATAAATTGCCCAGAGACATTGTGGCTGCCCCCTCCCTGGAGGTGTTCAAGGCCAAGTTGGACGGAGCCTTGAGTAGCCTGATCTAGTTGAGAGGCGTCCCTGCCCATGACAGGGAGGTTGGACTAGATGATCTCTAAGGTCCCTTCCAGCCTAGGCCATTCTGTGATTCTGTGATTCTGTGATCTCCTTCTGAAGGAAAAGAAAGGAACATGTGTTGTGTATCAAACACGTAACTACAGCATATGTTAGAAAAGGCAGGCACACAGAAATGTATCTGCACTTGAAGAAAATATCAGCAGGTGGATAATGGTCCATCTTTCCCCAGTTTGGGAATGGGTTGGTTCCTGAGAAGTTTCTCTCACCTCCAGTTTATAACCTGACTCATAGAACATAGGTATCTAACACTAGCCAGTGGTGTTAAATATACTTCAGGAAACATTCAGAAATAATCTATGTTATTTTTAGAAAAGCAGAAATGCTCCATTTGCCACACTCACTCCAACTCCCCAAAATTAAATATTTTCCATGCAACGGTGAAATTCCCTTCTGTTGACTTGGCAAAGAAAGGGTACTTTGAGCAGATTTTGTACATCTGCTACATCAGGAAAAACACCTGCTGACAATTTTCAAGAGTTTCCCAACACATAACTCTCTAAAATAATTCAGCATCTAAACTGCATATAAGTTTTATGATATTCTAAGTCAGAGTAACCTTGTTTAGTTTGCCTTTTCAAGCAGAGATACAATTCATTTAGTATGTCAGTGCACTGCAAAGGCAATTTAACCTGTCACTCACTGATTAAAGTGCCAGATAGAGACAAATATTCCAGGAAATTAAACATTGTTTTTCATCCCTTCACTATCTGAAATGGCAAAATGAAGGCAGAAAAGCATTAGAAGCAAAATATTTACAGGAAGATCTCCCTAGCACTTCAGCAGACAATAACACCAGGCAGGCAATTTGTATTAAGCGGGAAAACAGCTACTAACTCTGCTAATATCTTTGGTACATTTTTAGAAAAAGTGCTTTGTGCCATAGGTTAAGTACGTTGAATATCACTGCCTAGAATACTGTAGCACCAGGCCAAGCAATTCTTCTTTTCCCTTGACTAAACAAGCAGCTGTCAAAAGCTGACCATTTTAAACTAGCACCAATAGTTTTCAGTGTGTGCCTGCCTCTAACCTCATTTACTGGGTTTCTACCACCGTATTCTGTATTTGCACTCCAGTTCTCCTATTACCAAATAAAGCTGTGAACCACCTCAGGGAAGCCAACTTTATACTGTCTGTGGACAAGTCCATTATCAGCATTTCAAAGTAGCTTAGAATTATTATCTTCTGCTCTTTTTTATTCCCTTCAGGTGCTCTGTTGCTCTTGTGGAGCATATTTTCTTTGCGACAGAGCACACAGATGCTCATCTGGGGGAGATCTGTGTTTCACTTGCTCTGGTAAAAGGGCTTGAAAAACTGGCTAGGCTCTAGGTCATCATTTTTGAAGGCACCATTTCTGAAGTGGTTTTCTTTTTAGCGTGTTTTGTCTGGTTTGTTTTGTTTTGTTTTTAAGAGGTAATAGACTGTAGCTGGTAAGGAAGAGTAGGAGCAGAACAGTGTGCAACTGTGAGGTTCCTGAATGCCTTAACTCCCTGAACTGGAGGCCACCGGTGCAAAGCTAGAGAGTGCCACCGCGTGGCTGGAGGCTCCCTCGGCAGGCAAACTCCATGGCTTTCTCCTGCAACAAATGGAACGTTAAAACTGGATGGATCAGGCTCGGAAAAAAACCAACGTCATGCATGCTTAACTTCTCTGAGGAGGCCAAAGTTGCAAAAATGGAGACACAAGAAAGCAGTGCAGCTCTTACTTTGAGGGTGAGGAGGGGAAGGAAAGAAAAATAAAATAGAGAGGGAGAGAGAGGAACGCTGTGTGCCAGTTTCCACTCTAGAGACTGTATTTTATGCAGAGGTGCTTATCATAGAATCATAGAATGAGTTGAGCTGGAAGGGGTGTTTAAAGGTCATCCAGTCCAACCCCCCTGCAGTGAGCAGGGACATCTTTAACTAGATCCAGTTGCTCAGAGCTCCATCAAACCTGAGGCTTAATTCAAGCCTTGAGAGAATGGGTGATGGAGCCCAGGCTTCCCTCACTGCAGAATGATTTCCTTTAGAGGACAGGGCTGTGCTTCCTTTTACACACACACATATAGAGCATGCAGGCTTTGGCATTTTTTCTTTTTTTATCTAGTCAGAACAGATGGAGAGAAGGACAGGGCCCTAGCCCTGTAAGATACTCTCTATTTTCCTCTTCAGAAATGTGATCTTCTACAGGCTGAGGAAAGCACAGGGGTTGAAGTCACTCCTTTCCAGTAATTATATCTTCCATACCATGCTAGCATCATTACCATTCCCATTTAAAAATGAAGGGATGACACCTGGCAAAGTATGTCATTCCTGGATGAGAAACCACCACAAGATTCTGGCTCTATATCTGACAAGGTTCTAGCTGCTCACAGGCACCAGTTCATGCCTTCCTAGAAGTAGAACTGTGTTATTTTGTATCAGGTAGGAATAACTACAGTGTGTCAGTGCCTGCAGAGCCTTTACAGGGCATTTTGGGTTCATCAAGGTTCTCAAACTGCTGTTACTGACTAGCTATATAATTGGTTCAGAGTAGAAGCCTTCTGCTTCCTGTGTCTTTTTTTCATTTACCATTCAAGCATGCCATCCTTCACTGTCTTTTCTAACAGACTCTGCAGAGGTATGCTTTCCATACCGTATGTAGGAAGCATCTCGACTCCATGCTGTTCTGCCTTTTTGCATCGTTGAACTAGAAGAACATTCCACCAGTTATCTAGCCAAAGTTGATCATTTACATAAAAGCTGTGGGAAAACAGTTTTATAATATCTCAAATAATCAGGCTTCTGTTTAGAAAGAGTTGCAGCAGGAAGTACACCAGGTAAGATTCATCTTGGCCACCTATAGAACTCTACTTTATAGATAGTTGACTATGATGCTGAAGAGGGTGTCTCCTGAGGGGAAGATGAATTTTACCACTCCTGATTGAAGAGAACAGAATTTAACAGGAAAATCATTTGGCCCGGATTGGGTTCCTCTCTGAGTTTTTAAATTCCAAATTTGCTGTCCAAGTGCATTGAATTTATTACCGCAGAATCATAAAATGATGTTGTGCTTCCTGGAGAAAAAATAGATATCTAAAGGTCTAACAGGTTTTGAAGCAGTTTTTAAAAACTTAAAATGGAATTTATATATCTAATAGGAATGCAGTTCTTTGAAATCCTATGTCCGTAACTCAGTTATCATACTGAGTAGGAAAATACAGAATTCTATTTCAGAGCAAGGAGAGAATTCAGCAACTGTCTTTTCAAAAGCCAGATAAAATTTCAGTGTTATTCAACTAGCTTGAAGGGAACGGCCAATAAAATCAGTGTGCTATACACTGCTCAAGCATAATTCAACATTAAAGGGTGAATTAACAATAAAGGACTGGATTGCTATGAAAGCAAAAATCCTGTGGAATCAAGGCAACAAGATGAAGTAGCAAGGCAGAAGGAAGATGGGTCTTATTAGCAGAACTGAATTCCAAATTAGGAAGTGCAGCTTCCCTTCCCAGAACACAAAGAGTCTGCCCATGATTACAGCAATCAGAACCAGAGAGAGGTTATAAATTTATCTAGTCTGAAAGCGAAATGAAATGGGAAAAAGACTGCCAAGAACTGAAAAGCAAGTTAAGAACAGAGAGCAATATCCACAATTTTCCCAGCTCTGCAGAGATCGTACAGGGCTTCTGTTTAGTGTTCAGGTAAAGAAAATCACAGAATGTCAGGGGTTGGAAGGGACCTCTAGAGATCATCTAGTCCAGCCCCCCTGCCAGAGCACCATTCCCTAGGGCAGCCACACAGGAACGCGTCCAGGTGGGTTTTGAAAATCTCCAGCCTGTGACAGGGCTCTGTCATTCTCACAGTAAAGAAGTTTCTCCTCATGTTGAGGTGGAACTTCCTATGTTCTAACTTAAACCCATTATTTCTTGTTCTATTGCTGGGCACCACTGAGAAGAGATTGTCTCCTTCCTCTTGACACCCACCCCTCAGATATTTGTATACGTTAATAAGGTTCCCTCTCAGCTGTCTCCTTTCAAGGCTTAACAGCCCCTGTTCTCTCAGTCTCTCTTCACAGGAGAGATGTTCAAGTCCCTTCATCATCCTCGTAGTAGGTCCCTGTCTCTCTTGAATTGGGGAGCCCCAAACTGGACACAGTATTGCAGGTGTGGTCTCACCAGGGCAGAGAAGAGGGGGAGAAGAACTGCCCTAGACCTATTGGACACAAGGAAAAGGATATGGGCTATCTAATTTCCCATGCTTAGTAGGACAATATGACACCAGTCTCAGAGTCTTCAAGGTAAATTCCTAAGATACTCAGATGGTAAAACTTTCAACTTTAATGCTTAATTCTAGTCTGATTGTGAATTTTCAAAAAAATTGTGTCCAGAATTGCTTTGAGCAGTACACGTTTGTACAAATCAAGAGGTCCGATTCACTAATCATCATAAAGTTTTTTTAATTTCTTAAACAAAAGTGCTGAGATACATTTAATAGTGCTGCATATTTACAAGCAAGGCACTATCACATTCATTATTTTTAGCTATATAATCCTCAGCCTGAAACCAAAAACATAGGAGCAAGAAAAAAAACCAAACCAAAGCCTTACTGTGGAAGGAGCCTTTCTGAAATAGCAAATACAAAATGTTTAAGCTTAAAGGTAGAGCACTGAAGCTCTGCTTCACTTTCTGGAAATCTGAGCCAAGTGCAGGACGGCAGAGAGTTACCTTGTCTACCTAAGTAGTCAAATCTCTTCAAGGTAATTCACAGGTCACTATTATCAGGATAGTCACAACTAGCTGTTATATAGACTAGATCTTACAGCACTCACTGAGGAAAAAGTTGCATATCTCACCCTCCTGGAGAGTATCCTAAGTGTCAGTCTATTTTGACCATATATAAGTATTCTCTCTCTAGTAATACATAAGTATTACTGGAGAGTTCAGTTCTGGAAATCAGTTAGTTATCACAAGATGTACATAAGTGTTTTCAGGAATGAGAACATAGATTTTAACTAGTACCTACAAGTACTGCATTAGATAAATTTGATAGGAAATGAGGAGCAATGTCTGAGGAGGTGCATCAAACCAATTCTCAAATATCTAAACTAACATGCTTGTGGAAATGTATGCACATGATATCACAAAAATAATAAAGCTGGGTCATACAAGAGCTAGGTCAGCAAAGAAAGACAGAGTGTGTATGGAGTGTTTTTCCTTTATAGCACTTTATTGGTTTTTATATTTTATTTTGCTTCTATGCATCAATCATTTTCTGGGATTTAGCTGGGCAGTAACAGCAAAGAAATATTCAGTTAGAAAAGACTGTTGGGTTTTGGGTTTAGTTCACAGGCTGATTCTTAAACAGTAAGTATAAGATTGTACATCTTGGAGACAATGAAAAGCAGTTCACTGTCATATAAACTGGTAATTTAGTCTGGGATGCTGACCTCCATCTTACAGCACATGCATAATGAGACATTGAATGCATTCTGCATCCTTCTACAAAGCCAGTGCAATCATTCTCTAGGTACTTCTGTAGTTGTTAGGCTACATTTTCCAAAGATGCTTATGAACTCTTGTAACACTGATCAGGAGACAGATTTATTCTCCTCACATTCAGCTCTGTTGCAAAAGTTCTTGCCTTTTGATAAAAAAATAGAGACATTTCCCGATCCACAAGGAAGTTATGGTAGATTATTGCAAGTCTCGTGTAAATCTTCAGTTGAGCTTTTTTATTACCCAGGTCCATGGCGGCAGCAAGTGCTAAATGATAATAGCCTGCTGCATCAAAGGGATCCTGAAATGAGAGACACAAACATAGCACCCTCTGTCGTACAACTGGTGTAGGAGGACATCCAGGCTCCCTTTGTTAAGTATCGAGTGAGAATTATACAGATTCTAAACTTCAGTAGATTTCCCACTTGATTATTTATGTTCTAAATGCATGAAACCATGCTTTGATAGAACCTGATGTTATGAAACATTACGCAATATAACAATTTTCTGCAGCATTTTTTAATATTTCTTACCTTAAGGTCATAGAATATAATATCTCCTAAGATCAAGTACACCTTGACATAATACAGTGTTTCCTCCTCAAACTCCAAGGGAGAGGAACAAAGGGACAAGGCCTTTAAATAGAAGTGTTCAGCTAGTTCACAGTGACCCAAATGATGATGGATGGCAGCCAGCCGATGGTAAGCTATTCGTTCATTTAGCTGATTTCCTAATGAGATAATGTGTGAGTCAGGATAAAACCAAAGAGACAAAGTAGTCAAATTGTCTCAAATCAGAATACATCTATGCAGTATACATTTTTTTCATTTGCTGAGCTTTAATGAATAAAACTGATTTTGCTCGAGAGGTACGTGGCCAAAACCTGCCCTTTAAGAAAAATCCCACAGAATTCCTGAATTTCCCACCGTAGGATTTGACAGTCTGGAATTTTAAAAAATAACTACATTCTTCTCTCATGTATAGATATATACAATCTGTGCATACTTAAAAAGAACACAAATAGATTATTATGAAAGGAATGTAAAAAGGAAAACTAATGGGCTTAAAGATTACCTTGCCCCTCCCAGTACCTACCTCACATTAACGATTATGACAAAGATGATTTTCAGATTGATCAAAATTACCTGTCTGTGCTCGTATGGAAGGCTGAGAGGGTTCTTAATCAGTTGAAGAGCTCTCAAACTTGAAGAATAGTTATTTTTGTAACTAGCCCTACTGTTTTTGATTGCTTTATCCTAGGTTAGTTCACTAGAGCAAGGTTATAAGCAAATACAAACATGTATGACACTCAGAAACCCCTTGAGAAAATACTATTCATCAGCATTACATCTTAGCTGTTAGAAGCACACTCAGTTTGAACTTGGAATTCCAGGTTTAATTCTGTGCCCCACCAAAGGTTTTCCATAGGAATTTGGAGTTAGAAGAAGGAGCAATGAAATTGTTCATTCTTGAACGGAGGCAAAAATAGCCATGATAGCATTGCTATGAAATCCTGGCAAGAAATCTGACTGAATTCAGAGGAAGAAAAGTTTTAGAGTTCTGCCATATTTTAGAGATATCAGTAATATTCAGCTATAACTGAAATTGATCTTACCTAACTTGACACTGAGCATGAGAGATGCTCTTGCATATTCCAGACTTTCCTCATAAGCCTTCAGATTTACCAGCAATTCCACCAGTTTATTGCACAATCTGAGTTCAGTGTTTTTGTTGCCAGTCTGAACAGCAAGTGGAAGAGCCCTGTCCTGAAACACGTAACAGCAGCTTAGGTACAACTGAACCCCAAGATGTGCGCTGACAAGCTTTCATTCATGTCATGTCATGCAATTTCTGGCTTCATTTTGCTCTTTGCTTATAACGTATTTTACACCCGGAAGAAGAGTTGAAACAGGTGATGCCTATTATCACCATGACAAAGTAGTCAGTTGCAATAGGTTGTAAACTGTTTGCTGACAGGATTTTGGTTCAGCATTTGCAGAATACCTGCTATGATGCGAGGGTGCGTAACTCTAGATGCCGTAGAAAAACTGCACAAACCTTGTAGAAAGTCACTGCTTTCTCCTTTTCCCAAGTACCATTGAAAAATATGTCTCCAGCAGCTTCAAATAATTCCATTCCTAAATTTGGATCTCCTGTGTAAAGAGCAGCATCCTGAGCAACCTGAAAAGAAAACAAGGAATGGGGAAAGAAAGAAAATAAATCTTGGTTGATTCTTGGAAAAAAAAAGTCATAAATATTAGCAACTGAGTAAAAGATCTTGTTAAGGCCTCTCTTTTCATTATAAGATAGGAAATGCTATGTTTTATGAGACCATACTCTGTCTTTTTTGGTACCCTGTTTTTGAGCAGGCCCATGGCAGCTGCTGAAGAAGGAACATAGAACCCATGACACTAGTTAAGTACAAAGGCAGTTATCTTTTTCCAGCTTTTTTGCTTCAGGCACCCAAGGACTCTATTGCATCACATTGTTGAAGTTATGTTTTACATGCAAGTTGAGATGTGATGACTTGCACAAATTACTGACACAGTGGCCAACCTTTTAGTGTGCTGATTCCTGCTCCGAGACTTTCCTCACGGTCAGGCACTGACTTTCTGCTCTAGATACCAGGTTCCATACATGCACAGTATGGAATACACATGCATATCTCTGGCCCACTTCTCCTCTTGGAGGAAATAAAGCAGATGGAGAAAACCATCCCACATGCTGATTTGGCTTTGTGTCACCAGGTGACTGACTTGGGAGGCTATCAGCTAAAATGCCCAAAGACAGCAGCAGCTCCAGCTGGCTCCATGCCACAGCTCTAGATGCTTTAGAAATGCTTCTTGAAGAAGCTACTCTTTGCTTTCCTGGGGATCTGGCACACAAGCCAGCAAGCTAAGATGGTGATTAGCATGTAGCACATATACATTGTTTGATTGCTGTTGTGCTGGTAGACAATAATGAAGAATTTACATGGAATTTACAACAGAGCAGCACTAAAGTCACTGACCGAAATCTTTCCGGAGTCAAGCAACAGATTAAAATAGGAAATGCTGAGCTTTTCAGCTGTTAAGCGTTACATAAATGGTGTTACTATATGTACAGAACATCCATTAGCAAAATCTGTGAGATCGTTATGTTGAATTACTCTCTTGCCATGCCACCTGCACCATGTTGACAACATGTGCATGCCTGTAAGTGTTGACAACATACCTGAATATACAGATCCACAAGCTCATTCTGCCTCAGAACATAATATATCTTTCCTGCCTGTAGCCAAGCGTATGCCTCCTTCTCTTTTTTCTGGAGATCTATAAATATTCCAAGGCTTCTTTTGGTATATTCCAGAGCTGACCTGTAAGCCCTGAAATATGGAATACTGCCAGTCACTGAAGGGTTCTTCAGAACTGCAGTTTTCTTCATAGTGAGAAAAGCTTTATGTTAATGTAAATGACAATCTGTTTCCCCTATTCAATGCACAATTATAATTTCTCTACTACATTACCTAGCAAAACTTGTTCTTTTCCTTCATTGTTCTTTGTTCAATCTATGCTCCCTGTTATCATGTTACATTATTTTAGGATAGTTTAGTTTAGATTTGCCCTTCCCCTACCTCAGTCTAGTGACAGGTGGAAAAATCTTTCCTCATCTTCAGCTCTTCTATCATTTACAGATTTTTCCTAGACACCTCAGAAAGGAATTGCATCTGTAAACATTTCAGCAATTGTAGAAAAACTTGAAGCAGAGAGAGAACAGGACACAACATGACCAATTCTAGAAGCACAAAATTATCAGATCCTTGGGCAGCACATTTTTGTTGTAAGTGTAAGAACACTGTGATCTCAGAAGAGTAATCATATTCTTCATTGGAAAGACCTGTCAGATTGATTGAGCTTTATACCAGACGTAGAAACTACAGACTTAATAAATCCTTCTGTCTTGAGTTAGACTCCCATCACCTTGACCTCATGCATTTTTCTTCAAGCACAAGACACAAACATAATAACTGCAGTAGCTCAGTCTTTATACAGCGCATCTTTAGAAGAGCCTACTTAGACCTCTAGAGATCTGAAACAAATATAAAAGTGACACACTCTCTCATATTTCACACTATCAAGTTTTCAGTTCTGTCTTAACAAGGTATCTTCTCTGGGGGGAAAAAAAGTGGGTTTACTGCTTTCTGACTCTTACAGAAATTGAATAGACCTGTCACTCCTTTTATACTCATGAGAGGAAGTAAATATCCACTGAACAAGCCAGTCTTATCTTTGCTAACAAACTGCTAACATGAGGAAAGGCAAGATAGTTGTAGTGATCCAACTCAGCCCACTTACTGAAGACTGCTTCCATTCCTTCTTCAGAGTTTTTACTTTTACAAGAAGCAGAAGCATATACCAGACAGAAGCATATACCAACCCATAACTCAGTACAGCAGCTGGAATGGGTCAGGCTGTGTCCACTGGCATGGCCGCAGTAATTTACAATGGAGGTGGTGACTTGAAGGACATCACTGTTTTTGTTACTTCGTTATAGACACATATCCTTCTTACTCAGGGCTGTCAACTCAAAAAATACTGTGTTACTATGATCTAATACCATATTGAGTACATGCTATTATCTGGTGGACTGCTAAGGTTACACAGCCAACATCTGGGAGCCAGGCTCCTAGGACACATAAATTCAATGTACTGGAAACACACAAAGGAGCAGCTTCTCCAGATAGTGAAATCCTTCTGCAAATTCCAAGTAGTTTGAAATCTCAAACAACTCCTTTGTATTCAGCCTTTCCAAAGGATGTCCATCAACTCCATCATTAAAGAGCGGTGAACAAAGCAAAACAGATTAGGTGACATACTAGGAAAGTTAGATGCTTGGATTGCATCCACTTAAAGCTAAAATAAGCATCTACACTCCTTCCACAACTGAGGATATTTTTTTCCATTCTCACTGAGGCATGCTTGAAAAGACCCAAATCTAAAGTGACTCCTTGAAGTGAGATACAGTACGAAAGAAATGAGAGAAAGCTGCCTTAAAAAAAATACTTTTAAAATTGTCTAGAGAAACCTGCAAGTTTCACCAGCACCTGCTAGTTACTATAAATTGACCTGTGCAGTCTGCTTTTTTAATAAAACAAAGCAAAAAATCCTTATTCTGAAAATAAGAGCAGTACAGAAATTGCTGGAGATTAACAGTATGCAGTGTTGCACATAGGCTTTGTGCTTACATAAGTTTTGAAAAAAAGCATCTCCTTAAAGAGAAACACTTAGATATCTTACCTATTTGGATCATGTCATTTGGTTTCTAATGGAAAAATCGCCATGGTGAAAAAAAAAAAAATCTGTCAGGGCTAACAAGTCACCTGCCAGCAACAATCCTAGAGCTATAGCAGTTGTCTAGAGTTTCATAATATATAATACTTTTTAAACATATTTACACAGATTTTAAAAATAAACTGCTCTTGAAGTGGTGCTAATCTGTCCTGTACATCTTGTCTCCCTTGAGAGATGATACCTAAAAAAACCCGAGAGAAGTCTGAACACTTCAATTCTGATAAAGTGTATTGGCAAATCAGAGAGAAAAAAAAAATTCAGTCACATTCAGCTGTTGCAAATATTGACATCCTTAGTATGACAGAAAAGTTAAAATCAGAATAAAAGCAAAGTCTTACCTCTCTGTTCCTAAAGATAAATAGAGCTGACTAATGGTTTCCAAAATTTGTCCCTCCAGAACCTTGTTGGACATCTTTCTAGCTAAAGATAGTTGATATTCATTGTAGATGACACACTGAGCCTCATTGGGAACAACTGTACTGTAGAACTTACACAGCAGTTTAATTGCTTGTAGCTGACCTAGGAGAATAGATTTGAAATACTAATACAAATCTCTATTTCAAAATTAAAATAGCTTTAAAGTAATTCATTCTTACTGTTTCACAAATCATAGCACAGTCAATAAATAACAATCTAAAAGTCATAACAAGAAGATTCCACTGTCAGTTTCTTCACCCCCAAATTTAACAGAAGCTGGAGGTTACTTCGAACTTGATCCCCCAAATAAAATAATAAACCAGTCACATTACCTGTATAAGCAGCCTTAATCATGGTAGCAAGAATAAATAAAGCACTGGTCCTCTAAATACAACTATTTTATGCAAAAGTAATCCATATTATCAATTGCTTTCATACCTTTAAAGAAGTCTGTTGTCTGTACTACCAATGATACCATAACTATTATAAATACTGTTGAACATAGAAATCTCTAGACTTTTTACTAATTAAGTCATTTAGTTTTTTTCTTAACATTTCATTTTCTCCATGATTTCTGTCCAACCTAAGTACCAGCAGAAGAGCAGGCCAACATGTATTTATTTCTCCACCATCATGGGAAAGAGCAAAGATCTCAGTCACTTTGATAGCTGTCCCGTAACTGGTCACAAAATATTGTTTAAGCAACAACTATAACATACCTATATAACAAACACTGCCAAACAAGGTACATTTTGTAACTTTGAAGAGAAAAATAAATATATATACTTACTCTCCAGATGACTTGTCTCCATTGCAACTAAAAAAGCCCATTCATAATAAAACCTTCCTTTTTCTCTTTGAGTTCCACGAACATAGTAACACCCCAACTGAAGGAGGACTTGGATAAAGTCTTGGCCACAGTCCACACTTGGAAGTTTGGAGAGTAGCTTCACGGCCCTGATATAATAACGTTCTGCCAGCTTGCTGGCTGCTGCATGCAGGCAGAGTGCCCCAAAATTAGCCAGGGCTACAGCTTGGTTATGGGTCATATCAGTCTCTTCTGAAAGACGCAGTGCTTTATAGTAGCTCTCAGCAGCTTCTTTTGTGTTGTTTGTTCTCTTCAAAGCAATAGCAAGCATATTATATGCTATGCCTAGTTGTTGAGGATTGCTCCATGAAGATTCTAGAACAGCATTTAAAATGGCTGAAGCCACATCATATTGCCTATAAAGAATGTATAACCAAGCAAGTGAAACCAAATAGTTAATAGTTTCTGCTGGCTTAGCAGTAACATCCGAGTCCAGTGCTTTCATCATGAAAACAATGGCTTTTCCATAGCGTTTGTGGTGGCTGTACAGCTTTGCTAAGCTACGATAGATAGTGCTGCATAGCCCTTGCTGCTCCTTAGTAAACACAGAGGAAAGTGCTTGTATGAGGTAAGGTGCCGTTTGGGATGGGAGTATTTGTCTGAGTTTTCTCAGGCTGTAAATCTTTGGAGCATTTCTGATGACTAAATCAACACTTTTCAAGGAATCCATTAAAGTATTTGAATTATGGGAAGAGGTGACCTTTATGCAACTTAGTACAATATGTGGCAAGCACTTCTCATTGTAGGACTCTGCTAGTTTGAAACAACAGTTTTTTGATAAGTTGTTTTGTAAACCCAAGTCATTAAGCAACAATTGAAACCTTTCCAAGAATGGTAGTGCCTCTTCATGCTGCTTGCGTGCACTGTAGTGTTTTGCCAGTAGAAAGCATGCCCGTGCCTCCGCATGTTTGTTCTGGCTTAAAATTGTCCTCTTCAGAGCATACTTTAGGATATCTGACTCCAGGTCAGCACTGCAAATGTAGTTGGGAATTCCCATGAGAAGAGATGTAGCCTTGTCAAAAACATGAGCACATTTTTCTTTGTTCTTCTGTGTCAAGTAGATGACTGTTAGGTTCGTATAAAGAGCAATTACAAAGTACAAATCACTAAACCCTCCAGCTACTGCTCCCAATGCTTCCTCAAAATACACCCTCGCTTGGGAAAATTTCAGCTTTTTAACACTGAGTCTGCCTAAGAGAAAGCATAGTCTTGCCAGTGACCAGGACATACCTGATTTCTTTGCTGCTTCCCTCGCCAATCTGAAAAAGCTAACTAGTTCTTCTTCTGAAAACCCATGAAACATGCTATTTATAAATGGATAGGAGAAATCATACAGCTTTTTGAAGTTTCTGTCATACTCTTTCTTATTTAAAAAGAATAACAATGACTCAAAGACGTCAGATGCCTGAACATCATCTTGATGTATGTGGAAGCAAGGTTCTTCAGGTGGAGGAAGGATTTCCTTATTTGAAGAGTTAGCAGAATCCCTTCCTTCAGTAGCTGACTCTTCTGCCTGGGTGGCCTCCAAGTTCTTCAAGTTCTTCAGGAATTCTTCTATCTTGCCATTTTTGCTAGTGGATTCTGTGCTAGAATGTGAACATGGAATTTCTGAAATTAAAAAATAAATTACAGATCACAACGTCATGTGGGCATGCACACGAAGATCTTTGATAGACCAACAGTGACATTTATCAGTAGAAGATGCTGTTAAGAAAACATTATGTAAATATACCGCACGTTTTTAACGGCATGTCTAGGAGACAAGCCAAAGGTGAGGAAAGAGAGATATCGAGAAGAATCAGGGAGGAACAAGCACAGGAGACTAGAGGAATGGAGATAAACAGGACTTGCCACATGTAAGCAAGTTGCTGATCGGTACACTTGTCTATCCAGGCCTTATGCCTGATCCATCACTAATCCAACTGAAGTCCAACATTAATTCAAACTGTTTTGTGTTTGAGTGTATACTCAAAAAGTATACAGTGAGTGCATATTCTCCATTTTCTCTGTGTGTGGATAAGCAAGAGAGATCTGCCAATGGTTTACAATTCAGACTAGCTGGTAAGAAGAGGAAGACCAGAATCTGGAAAGACCCAAGCTCTGAACTAGAGGCTGAATAAAGGGTCCAGGGTCAGGGGATGGGTGGACTTAAGGTCTAATAGAACTGTGAATTTGAGGACGCCTATTAGTTGAGAAAGGGCACCACAACTGTCCTGACAGAAAACCACGGCAGGTTAGCCAGGGAGGGTGCGCAAGACTGAACTATCCGAGTTGTTGAAGTCTCATGTGGTTGCTTTGAGGGTGCCTGCAAAGGTCCTTTTCTCCTGTCCAGGTTCTCTCTGTGTGGTCAGCCATGCCTGTGTAATACGTAATAAGATTTCTTCTTTTAACCAAATACCAACCTGTATTCTCTGCTGGCACAGATTAACTTGCTAAAAATTACCTAGTTTTTGGTGGTATTTGATTGATATGGTCATTGATCTAAATTCTCCTAGTACTGATATTGTTGAGTATCTCAGAAATACAAGAAAAGACAGCATGCCATCACCTCTTTAGTCCTCTCACTCTTATCCAGCCAAGGTAATAGAGCAGAGGCTAGAGATGTAGTTTGTACTCATAATCAGTGTAAAGCTTACAGCTGCTCATTGAAGTTGCAGATTTGCAGCTCAGTTTCCTTAGAATTTCATTTCTGAAACAGTTCAGCAGAATCATAAATAAAAAAATTGTTATTTAGAAAAATGTAGTACAATACAAGTAATGATAGTGACAGCTTAGCAACTGAATGCCAAAGGAAAATAATTCTGCGTTATCATCAAAATATCTCCTTTGGGAAATACATTTATGGGATGACGTTTTCTAGCAGATGGAAAAATCTGCTGGAATTCGAACTCAGCACTTGCCAGATGCCCCATAAACAGCTTTTTTTCCTCTGTTAAACAATGTGGAGGCATGGTGGGGTTGTGTGTATGTGTGTGTCACAGCAGTAAAAATAAGTCATAAAGTTTGCAATTGAATAACAAAGTCCAAGAGAGATATCTGATATCAGTGAAAATCCACAATGTCTTACAGCAAAACCTAGTGAGAAGGGGATACAGCAAAACCTAGGAAAGCAATCAAGAGAGGAAATTTAGAATGTGAAGAGATATTAGAAAAAAAAAAAGATGGCAAAGATACAAAAAAAAATTATTTTACGTGCAAATTGTACAAATGTATTACCACATTCAGGAACTTTCTGAAGTTCTGGTTCTTCTAATTGGTCTGTAAGAAAGAAAAAGGCCATGTTAGTTATTGTATCTTAGTTCTTTTCTAGTTTTAAATATCCTAGAGAAAAGGCTATTTTTTAGCTTGGCATTCTTTATGTCAAAATAATTGTTTACAAGCTGGAAATAAGAAGAGAGGAAATTTCTAAGCCTGACCCCAAAGTTAACAGATACTAGGGACTAACTCTCCTGCTGGTAGAATTCACCGCTTTCTATACAGTTATCATCGTGCACCTACCACTGCTCAGTAAGGTGGGGAGTAAGGATTAAAGACAACTTGTTCTGTATGACGGATGCATCACTGGTGCTTTAAAATACAATTTGGGAATGATTGTATCTACATTACCCACAACGCACCCCTAAAATGAGGTAACAAAAAGCCCTTAATATTACTGAAGATTTAGTGTCACACCCAAGGCAGAGGCAGGGAGTAGTTATTTAGGGTAGTTTGTGTGGCTAAGTGTCAGACTTTTGTGTCCATTCTAAGAGCACACAGGTAAAAAATTCCTATATCTATTTTTAAAAAATATATCTTCAAATTTTGTAGACATTACTGTTATAGATCTAGTTTTAAATGTTTCACATAGCACACTAGTAGAACATTTAAGAATTACTATTTTGTGCTGAAGATATTTCTCAAGGTATTTTAGTTGTCATGCTGCCCATGAGATTGTTTTAGTACCTAATAGATATTTGAATTTTGGTTCCCAGACTTTTAATTTGAGCAAGGAAGGCAAAAATCTGTCATTTCACAAGTTGACATGAGTTGCATTTTACAACTCCGGTCTGACATGCCCCAGTTATTGCTCACACACATACTGATTTGCAGAATTAAACTAATGCACCTGGGTCAAACATACACACCTGCTTCTTTCAAATTGGCGCCTGTAAACCTGTCTCTTAGTATGGCACTAATAAATATAAAACTCTGTGGTGGGATAAGAAGTTGCTGCACCTGTTCAGTTCAGCAAGAAGATTATGTTACACTACCTTACGCTAACTGTGAAGGTGAAACCCCAATTATCCGATTGATGTATGTAAAGCGCGAGCACTTAGGGAAATAACAGGTGTAACAGAGATAATGTAGCTAAAAGTGTAAATTTTTTTCCTCTGCATGAATAGATTTTGCTATTTTTCCTATAACTTGGAAAGTTAAATGAAGCACAAGGAGGTGTATATGTTTGCATTAGCTGTCAATAGTTATTATGCCACCTTTCCCAAGATGAATGAAAAGCCACCAGTATTTGAGTGAACATGCAGCCTTTTATAATTCAGCACTGACATTTGAAATCTTGAAGATGTGTTCAGCTCAATAACGGAGTTTTTTAAACCCTGCTGTTTAATTCACTCAAGAAAAAAAAAAAGGACAAAAGATTTGTAAATGCTCTGCTGGGAAAAGCATCAGC